>NC_140168.1:203556179-203561179 GCF_963971535.1 Notolepis coatsorum | reverse complement strand
TTGACAGTGATAAGCTAGTGCTCCCGACTGCGAGGGAGAGAGAGAGAGAGGAGAGAGAGAGAGAGAGAGAGAGAGAGAGAGAGAGGGACATACGGAGCATTTACACACAACCTGTGTAAATGCTCCGTGTGTGTGTGAGAGAAGACCCATCCCCGTGGCGCACACACACACACATTTTTACACACACTCATGCACGCGGTCGGTCTGTCAAAACCCGTTTGAGGAAGTGTCGGGTTACACTATGCGCTACAATCATAGAGGGGGCGTTACTGCAAATCAGTACCTTATTCACGTCAGCAATACTGTCAAATCAGAACGGCTTAGTTGAGTGAGGGAAGATCTCGTGAACTCGAGACTAGACTGATGAGTCAATGATAATTGATATGATAAATTAACGACACAGACCACATTGATATAATCCCCCATTGCTAGGAAACAATGCTAAACACGGGAAAGGCCATTTATAATGCATGGGACCTTTAACGTTTCATTTGAAACAGGTTCAAATTGATCTGGAATATAACACAAGGGTTAATTCGAGCAAAAGGCGCTGTTATGGAATATCCTTTTTTTTCTCCCCATCTCTCACCTTTTACCTGCAGCACGGCCCGACCGACAGACCCCTGCCAGCGCCTGTCACCACTTCAGACGGTGCGGGAAAGGAGAGGAGACCCAACTCAATGTTAGCTGACACACACACAACAAATTTACCCTCCATATTTCCCCGTCACTTCTCATCAAATCGGATTTGTATGAAGATCCAGGGCGATGTTTTATTTATTTATGTCAACCCGGCGGGGGTGGACGACAAACCCCTATATATAGGTGCCCTCTGAGAGGTTGCGAGATTATACCTTTTAAAAGGTATAGGACATGTCATTGTCCTTGCACGCGGCCGCGCATATTATATATATTTTTTTAAAACAATATTTGTATTGGATTTACAATTCACAAGTCAAATGAACTTTTCCCCCCTCCATTTCATTCCCCATTCCTATCCCCTAACCCCACCCCATCTCACCCAAGGAGAGCGACCACAAACATACATATAATACACATAAATACAACATTTAAATAATTAAACATAAATACAGATGTGACAAAAAGAAATTAAGTAAAAAATCAAAAAAATTATAATAATAAAAAACAGTAATAATAATATATAATATAAGTAATACTCTCCATTCTGGTAGTATGTTTTCCAGATGTTTTAAAAAATATATATAAAGTGCATTTAACACCCTCAGTGGTAGTAAGACCACCACAATGCGCATAGTATAGTTTAACGCGACCGAATGAGGTGACATTTTTGTGCAACCTCCTCCGCTGAGGGTGTTGGTCTGCATCCCTTTTCCCTGAGGCGCTGCGGCGGCGGTGGGGATCCCTGCTAGATGTCTTCATTTGGGGAGGTGGCGTCGCCTCATTCATCACGGGGAGACCCAGCGGACGAGAGGCCGGGGAGGAGAGCAGCAGCGTCAGTGTTAATTTTGGCAGCTATTTTCATTTTAGTCTTAGTCATGTGTCAAGTGCTCCTTTTCGTTTTCATCATATTTAGTCATCTGCATTTATTTTTCGTTTAGTCAGTTTTAGTCAACTACAGGTGTGAGCATTTTAGTCTTAGTCAGTGTTAGTCTCGATGTTGTCTTTTTTGTTTTTGTCTAGATTTTGTCGCAGAAAACTGATGATTTTTGTCTAGTTTTCGCTAATGAAAAAAAGGCATTTTATATTTTTATATTGTAAATAATGCAATTCTATTTAGTCTAGCCAAAACCATATCAGCTGATTCACAATAAGTTCAGTAGAAGGCAGTAACCAAACATTCCTTGAAATGGTCAATAGATTCAGAAATAGTCAGACATGGAATGGAACATATTCTGATTTAAATAGTTTTTTTTTTTTAACCAACAAAGGAACATTAGGATAGTGTAAATACACAGTACACACTGATTGCAATTCTCACTGGGACCTACTCTACAAATTTCACACACGTCACACACACATTCCCTTTTGTCCCTCGAGTCGTACCGTAGATCGCTGACGTCACTTTAAACGTAAAATGGCGGCCTCCATCAGAGCATTCGGCTAAAACATTAGCTTAGCGAACCTGCCACTGCACTTCTATGTGCATAAAGTGTGGTAACAAAATATCACAGCCCCTAAGACTGGGAGCGTTCTAACTCAACTGAGCATGTACCCAACATTATATGAAAAATAAAAAGTCATTACGACGTTTTAGTGCACTTCAAGCGCTAAAGGGATTCATAACTTATAGCAGGGTCAATCTCAGTGTTAGTACTCGTTTGTTTCTTTTCTTTTCATACCTTTTTAAGTGAACGTGGTCTTGTCCTTGTTGTATACATGTGTAATGTTGATAGTAGTGGGTGTACACAGATGAAAGAGAGCAAGTGTGTGTCTGGGATATAGGTCCCGACTCCCAGGCTATTAGCCTAGCCAACCTCTCAGCCTCCGTCGTCTTAAATGCTATGTTCTTTTGGTAGAACTGTTTGGCTGCCGCAGGAGTGTTGAGAGAGTAGCAGATTACGTCCATGGTTATTGGTATAAGCTGTAGTCACGAGAGACCTGGGACACGGTTTTTAGCCTCACGTATTTTATGTAGCTTGGCTTTTAGCCATAAACGCTGCTGAGTTTAACCCGGAAACGGAAATGGGAAATGCTGAAATAATAACGTGACTTATTCTAAAAATAATAATTATTTTGTCTCATCTTGTTTTAGTCAACATAAATTAAGAGAGAATTCGTCATGGTTTTTGTAAACTACATTTTTGTGTCCTCAGTTGTGGTCAACGATATTTAATTAATAATTTAGTGACGGTGGCCTCACATGGTGTTCAATAACGTGACGTCACGTCTCGTTGTCGTCGCGGGAAAAAGCTTCGTTGGCGAAGCTCTTTCGTCATCAAATTCGTTGACAAAATTAACACTGAGCAGCGTACAGCCTCTTTCAATGTTTACATCACCTTTAAGGCCCTGCCTGGTGTGTGTGTGTGTGTGTGTGTGTGTGTGTGTGTGTGTGTGTGTGTGTGTGTGTGTGTGTGTGTGTGTGTGTGTGTGTGTGTGTGTGTGTGTGTGTGTGTGTGTGTGTGTGTGTGTGTGTGTGTGTGTGTGTGTGTGTGTGTGTGTGTGTGTGTGTGTGTGTGTGTGCGTGCGTGTCTGCGTGTGTGTGTGTGTGTGTGTGTGTGTGTGTGTGTGTGTGTGTGTGTGTGTGTGTGTGTGTGTGTGTGTGTGTGTGTGTGTGTGCGTGCATGCGTGTGCGTGCATGCGTGTGTGCGTGCGTGCGTGCATATACAGATAGCAGTAGGGCTGGAGACGGCGTCTGCGAAGATGTTTGAGCGCGACTACTAAGTTGGTACCTAAACAGAAGTCAGGATAAGATATGATACGATAATAATATAATACGATATTCCTTTATGAATCCCCTTGCAGCATGGGGGAGGGGGGAGGGGAGGTACAGGTATGGGCAGGGTAATAGTAGAAAGACATAAATATAGAAATAGATATAGAATAATATATATAGTATAGAAATATATAGAATATAAAAATATGAAAAAGATAATCGGTGTAAACAAAGGTGCAGATGAGGGTCTGGTTATATTATACGTTACAATAAATATAGGCAATAGAAAATTGTATCTGAATGTATACTATGAGTAAGAGTAAAAGTAAACAGTACACAAGGTGCAGTATACACAAGGTGCAGTATACACAAGGTGCAGTAACACAAGGTGCAGTATACACAAGGTGCATTATACACAAGATGCAGTATACACAAGGTGCAGTATACACAAGGTGCAGTATACACAAGGTGCATTATACACAAGATGCAGTATACACAAGGTGCAGTATACACAAGGTGCAGTATACACAAGGTGCAGTATAAACAAGGTGCAGCATACACAAGGTGCAGCATACACAAGGTGCAGTATACACAAGGTGCAGTAAGGTGCAGTAAGGTGCAGTAAACACAAGGTGCAGTATACACAAGGTGCAGTATACACAAGGTGCAGTAAACACAAGGTGCAGTAAACACAAGGTGCAGTATACACAAGGTGCAGTAAACACAAGGTGCAGTATACACAAGGTGCAGTATACACAAGGTGCAGTTTGCAGTATACACAAGGTGCAGTAAACACAAGGTGCAGTATACACAAGGTGCAGTATACACAAGGTGCAGTATACACAAGGTGCAGTATACACAAGGTGCAGTATAAACAAGGTGCAGTGTACACAAGATACAGTATACACAAGGTGCAGTAAACACAAGGTGCAGTAACACAAGGTGCAGTAAACACAAGGTGCAGTAAACACAAGGTGCACAAGGTGCAGTAAACACAAGGTACAGTATACACAAGGTACAGTATACACAAGGTGCAGTAAACACAAGGTGCAGTATACACAAGGTACAGTATACACAAGGTGCAGTATACACA
This sequence comes from Notolepis coatsorum, assembly GCF_963971535.1. Classification (NCBI taxonomy): domain Eukaryota; kingdom Metazoa; phylum Chordata; class Actinopteri; order Aulopiformes; family Paralepididae; genus Notolepis; species Notolepis coatsorum. Next base: position 203,556,731 of record NC_140168.1, on the reverse strand, counting down.
AGGTGCAGTAAACACAAGGTGCAGTATACACAAGGTGCAGTATACACAAGGTGCAGTATACACAAGGTGCAGTATACACAAGGTGCAGTAAACACAAGGTGTAGTAAACACAAGGTACAGTAAACACAAGGTGCAGTATACACAAGGTGCAGTAAACACAAGGTGCAGTATACACAAGGTGCAGTATACACAAGGTGCAGTATACACAAGGTGCAGTATACACAAGGTGCAGTAAACACAAGGTGCAGTAAACACAAGGTACAGTATACACAAGGTACAGTATACACAAGGTGCAGTAAACACAAGGTGCAGTAAACACAAGGTACAGTATACACAAGGTACAGTATACACAAGGTGCAGTAAACACAAGGTGCAGTAAACACAAGGTGCAGTAAACACAAGGTGCAGTATACACAAGGTGCAGTATACACAAGGTGCAGTAAACACAAGGTGCAGTATACACAAGGTGCAGTATACACAAGGTGCAGTAAACACAAGGTGCACAAGGTGCAGTAAACACAAGGTACAGTATACACAAGGTGCAGTATACAC
>NC_140168.1:203489372-203554372 GCF_963971535.1 Notolepis coatsorum | reverse complement strand
TGTGACGTCAGAGGATACGATCTGGTCAGTGTTTCACAACACAGACTGGAATGTGTTCCGCGACACAGATAACATTAATGCCTACACGGAGACAGTGCTGGACTATGTTTGTACTAGGGTGAAAGAAACAATCCCCACTACCAAAATGAAAGTTTACCCAAATCAAAAACCCTGGGTAGACAAATCCGTCCGTGAAGCTCTGAGAGAGCGCACCAAAGCATACAACGACGGCCTAGAGGCAGGCAACATGGATGACCACAAGGTGGCGCGATACAACGTAAGGAGGACTGTGTCAGAGGCCAAACGACGCTACAGGGATAAAATTGAACTCCAGTTTGAACAAGCTGACTCTAGAGCTATGTGGCAGGGGCTCAAAACGATGACAGACTACAAAGGCGCCTCCCTCAAACTGAACAGTGACATCTCCTTAGCAAATGACCTCAATACCTTCTATGCGAGGTTTGCTGCTGGTAATAACAACACCAGCTCACAAGCCTCGGCAATGGGGGGGGGGGGGGGGGCGGCTGCTGATGGAGGCGCAGTGTTCAGGGTAACAGAGCATGAGGTGAGGCGGACCTTTAAAAAAGTGAATATCAGGAAGGCAGCAGGTCCAGACGGCATCCCCGGCCGCGTCCTAAAAGTCTGTGCCGACCAACTGGCCCCAGTATTCACTGACATATTTAACCTGTCCTTAGAACAGGCTGTCATCCCCACCTGCCTGAAGAAGTCCACTATTATCCCTGTACCCAAAAAATCCAAGCCTGCTTGCCTCAACGACTACCGCCCTGTAGCTCTCACCTCCATAGCCATGAAGTGCTTCGAGAAGCTAGTAAAGGGCTACATCTGCTCCTCCCTCCCCATCAACATGGACCCCCTGCAATTTGCATACCGCCCCAACAGGTCCACGGAGGACGCCATATCCCATGTGCTGCACACAGCAGCATCACACCTGGACAAGAGGCAGGGGAACTATGTGAGAATGCTATTCATCGACTACAGCTCGGCATTCAATACCATAGTCCCCTCCATACTCATAGCCAAGCTCAGGGACCTGGGCTTGGGCTATGACCTCTGCCAGTGGGTCTTGGACTTCCTGACTGGCAGACCCCAGGTGGTGAGAGCAGGCAACTGCACCTCCTCATCCATCACCCTCAACATAGGGGCCCCCCAGGGCTGTGTTCTGAGTCCCCTCCTCTACTCCCTGTACACACACGACTGTGTGGCTCAGCGGAGTAGCAATACAATCGTCAAATTTGCTGACGACACAGTGGTGGTGGGCCTGATCTCTGCCAACGACGAGAGGGCCTACCTGGAAGAGGTCAAGGTCCTGGCGGGATGGTGCCGGGAAAACAGCCTCTCCCTGAACGTCAGCAAAACAAAGGAGATGATTGTGGACTTCAGGAGGTCGGGGGTCAAGGACTACAGCCCCCTCAGCATCGACGGGGCACCGGTTGAGAGAGTCAACAGCTTTAAGTACCTCGGAGCCTACATATCCGAGGACTTGACATGGACCACACACATTAACAGTGTTGTGAAGAAGGCACGACAACGCCTCTACTTCCTCAGGCGCCTAAGGAAGTTCCAAGTCAGCCAGAAGATCCTTAAGAACTTCTACTCATGTACAATAGAGAGCATCTTGACCGGCAACATCACCTCCTGGTTTGGGAATAGCACTGCACAAGACCAAAGCAGACTACAAAGAGTGACACGTTCAGCCGAACGCACAATTGGAGGGGGGCTCCCCACCCTCCAGAACATTTACTACAAGCGTTGCAAGGGCAAGGCTAAGAGAATCATTAAAGACTCCAGTCACCCGAACAACTGCCTCTTTGAACTGCTGCCGTCAGGCAAGCGATACAGGAGTCTCAAGGCGAGCACAGAAAGACTCAGAAGAAGCTTCTATCCCCAGGCCATCAGGCTGCTAAACGAACAATGAATGAACACTACACAACAACAACCACCAAACGCACATAGCACACACATCCACACGCACACACTCACTTTAAACAAACACACTGTAGCACCCACTCCACACACTTATAGCACACACCCACTTTAAACAAACACACTGTAGCACCCACTCCCCACACTTTATATTTATGGATGAAGGATTGCACTACAACTCGTACACCTTACTGTAAATTGTACCTAAAATTGTACCTCATCCCATTTCTGCTTTGCACTAGATAGTACTGTACATTAGTACACTGCATAGTATTGTGTATTGTATATTATATGGTAACTCAGAACATTGTACATATGTCTATACCGAACACTGTGACCTCATTTTCTTCTTCTAAATTCATGCTATATTATGTTATTATGTTATTTGATACTATCTTGTCTAGCACAGTCTCTGGAGCGTAACAGTAAGAAGCATTTTGTATGAAAGTATTCTGTACTTCTGTATGACAACTATTAAAGAACTTGAACTTGAACTTGAACTAATATTATCCCTTTTTAGGATATTGTTACCCACGACATATGGATTTTCTGATCGAATCTTTTCGGGAGCCTCTCGGCACCAGTGACAGAATAATAGCTGCTCTTCCTCGTTAAAAATAAGCCACGGAAAATCATTTTTCCACTCTGCGTTATATCTGTAAACCTTAATCTTCTCCTTCTCCTGTCTCGTTTCTATTAACGGTGGTCCCTCTCTGGCTCGTTTGGGGTTTTGTACTTATTTGGATTTAAAACCTTAAAAAAGCGCTTCATCTTGTCAGAAACTGTCTCAGTCACTGTACATTGAGCTCGCACCTGGCTGCCTCGGCTCGCAGGGATATTGTTCGCTAGGGATTATGGGATTTGGTGTTTTGATATGGACTCTACGCGAGACGGGACATCGTTTTTAATCGCACGAGACTACAAGTACCAGGTGGATAGCGCCGTGGTCCATTCATTTACCATCACACTTTTTTTCTTTTTTTTTTTGCTTGCGCCACGGGCCATCGCACTCGTGCTAGTGAAGTCAATTCATTCATCGCACAGACTGACGTCAGTGTCGCACGTGCGACATATATGGTGCACCGTACAGCCCTGCTCCAGAGGCCTAGAACATGTGTTGACTGCACATGACATCGTTTGTCAAACGGAAGATCTCGTAACTTTGACCGCAGCCAAAGAACTCACAGTTCAACGTTGCCGCCACATAAACTACACTAAATAATGGTTAGAATTAGGGCATGCACGATTAATCGAAAAAAAATTGCGATCTCAATTCATAGACCTATCTAATTTCTAAATTATGACGATTTTATTTTACAAAAAAAAATTATTATATATTTTTTTTACTTTTTACAACTTTTTTTTAATTATGACGACTCTGACTTGAGTTATTTCTTATGTTACAAGAGACTTTTAAGTTTAAGTCAAGCACTATCATATGTTATGTTGTCCATTAAGAACACTTTGGCGACCAAAGTCCTGCGGCGATTTATAGTCCAGAGGACCGAGCTTTGTCAACAAACCGATGTACTTTCTAACAGCTATATATATACTTTATAGTATTGCTATCTGTCCATTCTCATTGTCACTTGAGTGCATAAACCGTGCCTTCATAATGGCTTAAAGAAAATAAAAATCCATCAGTTGGTTGTCATTTTATAGCGCCGTGAATATAAGGTTTATCGCAGTTTTCGCCTCATCTTTTTTCTGGGGAGCTAGATATGAGGCTAAAGGCTAGTCACGTTATATCAAACGCCATTTCTGTTGTATATATACGAATGAAATAAACCAAACTGCGTAGCATTACAGAGCATCTATGGATGAAATGGGGGCGGCGGGGGACACCGATTACTATTATTGATTAGCAATACAGTGTGCGTTCAAGTAGCCATTTTCACTGATCGATCACGTCGCGTTTTAAAACAAGCTCCAATCCGGCTGTAATTTGGGTGAATAGTATCCTACCGTCAGCCCATGTGATCGCCGGCAGCATTTCGTCATAATACATCGGCATCTGGTAGATCGATATGTCCATTGGCTGATCATAATTCCCATTATTCCAGGCTGAAATCTGCGCTTCCAAACGTGATCAAAGATGGATGATGTTAGTTTGGGATCCAGGCTCAAATGAAACGCCCACAGACAGTAAAAAAAAAAAAATCCCCAATCGGCCTCAATGATACTGCAGTGGAGCGATGGTGTCCCTAAGAGGATCTGGCCGGTATTGCATGTTGCCGAAATCAAATATGCGGGTATGTCCACAGAGTCGATCGGGATGTTAATGCGGTTATTAATATGGAATAAAACAATAACAACTTGCCACGAGTTAACTCGTGGCTCTGGTCCACAACACATGGCACCGTAACACGTATAAACTCGTGGCTGGTCCTTAAGAAAGAGTGCAATAAATGATTTTATTGAAAAAATAAGAATCGTGTGAGAGAATCGTGATCTCAATTCTTAGAGAGAAAAATCGTGATTCACATTTCGTGCAGCCCTAGTTAGAATACTTTCTGGATGTGATGGTGCTAGATCTATCCACGGCAACGTGTGAACAACTAAACTGGACATGTGGAAAGGAGCTGCCTCTGTGATAACAGGACTGCTTGGAAATAAATGTACAATACACAATAGCGGAAAGGTTCCCGGTTCGATTCCTGCTCCTCCCGGGCAGCGCGTCGAAGTGTCCTTGAGCAAGACACTTAACCCCTAACTGCTCCCGATGAGCAGTGGCAACCTGCTCATCGGGAGCAATTTGTTATGGTTTGTTACCAACCCCAATAGCACGGCACAGACAGGTAGTTCAGAGTTCAAACCAGGGCGTATTTATTTCCAAAATAACAGGGAATAGAAAAAACAACAAAAGCACAAGTGGGGAATGTTCTTGGCAGAGTAGCCTGCGGCTCTGCAGCTCGTCTCGGTGCAGAGACGGCACAGTGGCGTTGCGCCTCTGACTCTGCGGCTCTGCAGCTACTCGAAGATCCAACTCGGGGAGGAACGGAGAGAGAGAGAGAGTTGTCAACAAACAAGCCAACGGAATACAAGGCAGTCCAGTCCTCCTTAGCTGAGTCCAGTATAAACACAAGTGACTTAATCTTCAGTGTTACCAACACACAAGTTTAGCTGAGTCCAGTACAAACAAAAACGGCAAATCTTCAGTGTTACCCAAACACACAAAAACAGAAAGGTCCCGAGTCAGGAAGATGTGAAGAAAAACAGAGTATCCAAAAAGTACGTTCTTTATCTTTATCTTTATTACGGATCCCCATTAGTCATCACCGCAGCAACAACTAGTCTTCCTGGGGTCCACACACAACAAAAACAGTACATACATACATAACATTATAGTAGCATACATTCCAAACTCACCAAGGCGCAATTGCGCAAAGCGGGCAACGAGGCACAGATCCAACGGATGACAGAGAAAAACAACAGCGGCGACTTCCATAGACGTCCTGGAGAAAAACAGACGAGGTACAACATGGGAGGGAACAAGCAGCAGCCAGTGGTAATCCAAAACGACCCGACACAGAACGTTAGGAACACCAGAGTATATAAAGGGCTCCACCGAGCTGATTAGAACTCACTTCAGGTGCGCGAAGGTAATTGGTACCTTGAAGCGTGCGGAATCAGACCAATCCTCACACAATTAGGGGTTAAGTGTCTTGCATGGTCTCCTCCGCCATCGGTGTGTGTGAATGTGTGAGTGAATGGGTGAACATGAGGCATAAGTTGTAAAACGCTTTGGATAAAGGCGCTATATAAATGCACCATTTACCATTTACCGCTGTAACATAGCATGTTGAAATGTAATTTAAAAAACAATCGTTCACAAGATGATCTCGTGACTTTTGAATGTACAAGTAAACAAGGCGTATTTTTCAATAAATCGTTGAACAGAAAAGCACGGAGGACGAATCGAGCTTGTGGCGTGGACTCTGCAGCCGAACCCCCCCTCCCCCTTCTCATCTTCTCAGGAATGAGCCGAGTGGCTTCAGCTCTTCTTTATTTGTCTACCTCAAGGGTGTGACTCCTTAAGGTCATGTGTGTCATTAAAATGGAGGCATCGATAGATGGGGTATTTTCACAAAGGTGACGCTCTCCCAGCGTGGCGTAATTAGCCTCATTTTTATAGGCAGCTGGTCACTTAAAAGACAATCCCGGTGATCACGCCAATGAATCTTTAACGCCGGATGATATAAACCTGTTACGCTGTTGGTTATGAATCACCGAAGCGCGACGCCAGAGCCGGGAGTCTCGGTAAAAAGCCTTCACATCAGGAAGACGTCCAGCTTTCCCTGTTATCTCTCGGTGTGTCCTCTGTGAACCGTCTGGACGCGACGCTCCAATAAGCCTTAAAGATGTCGGGAGGTGTCCAGCTAAAATATATCTGACGTAGCGAAGGAGTTCTGAAGAGCAAAACAACTTTTAGTCTTATGTGGACACTTCACATTGTTAAAGGTGCTATAGATAACATTTGTATGTAGAGTAATGCTTTTTTTCATATAACAATACGTCCTCAGAGCTTTTTAGAAAGGTGCAGAATAAAACTATTGCTTTCCACCCCCCAAAAAATATTGATTAATACATTTATCATTTAGAAATCATATCTTATGGGTCCAAAATGAATGTTTACATGTAGCGTCCATGCATCCCCTCCCTACTTCCCATTTCCCGACATGGAATGCACCGATAGGATAAATAGTCATTTAACGACATGCTGGTGCTCTAGTGCGACATCTATTGGCTGAATGTTATCTATAGCACCTTTAAAGTACTTGTACAGTGCACAGCTGTAACTGTAACGGTTTCATGTCAGTGTCATATCAATATGGAAAGGTCATAATTCTAGTTAAATGCCTGTGTTATAAAACTGAAGTTATTGACTCAGTGCAGCAAAGCATATTAAGCACGTCATGGTAATGATATTTACTATGGCTATCTGTTTTACAATTTAAACCAGAAAGGTGTGCTCAGCGGAGCACGAATGTCACACAATATATGTTTGTAATTTCTATGATGAATATCTGTTGGATTGTGACTGTATTCTCAAATTGATGTTCTGGTTCCAGAGGTTATGGTATTGACCTACTTGACCTCACTATGGCATGTTGTACACAGGTGCCAGAGAGCTGTGTAGTATCGCCCTCTGGTGTACAAAGAGTGTAACTTTATAGTGAATGTAATATTTAAATGAACAATGATGGAAAGTAATTCAAATGAAATTGTCGTTGTCTGATGTGAAAAAATATTCCAGAATTTACGTCCTTGTCCTGCTGTCAGCCTAAGTGCGGCATTTCATCCAAATCGACCCTGTGGTTTGTGAGATTAGCTGTGGACAGACAGACGCACATGCGCAACCAAATGCATAATCTCCCCAGGTCCACCTGGTGGATGAATGAATGAATGAATGAATGAATGAATGAATGAATGAATGAAAACTTTATTTAACAGATTGCAGAATGGGTACAATACAGTACGGCTCAATACATACAATTGTTAAGGGGATGCAGACCTGAGAAAGACGTTTGTCTTGTTTCCATCAGGGTCCCCCATTTTCAATTCATATTGAAAGAAGACAATGGAGACAATGACAAGATACTAGATGGAGAAACTATGTAGGCTACTTGGCTGGTACAGTCTTTTCCTACTGTTGTGTAGCATATCAGTATTCATTTAAGATAAGATATTACTTTATTGATCCCCTTGGGGAAATTCGGGCTCCTAACAGCATGGGGGGGGGGGGGGGGGAGGGGAGGTACAAACATACATTTAGGCAATCAAATTTGAACTGATGAATATGAGAAAAATTTACTGTAAACAATATAATTAACTCTGAATATAAATGTATAAATATTAAATATGAGTAAAAGTAAATAGTATACACAAGGTACCCTAACTGGCATGATATATGTCATCCGTCGAGTTCCCATCCTCACCGGTCCGACCGGTGGTCAACACAAGAACTTTGTGGCTTTTGAGAGGGTTTTGTATTCCTCCTGTACCTACATGCAGGCTGTTGAATCAAGTCAAATCCTAGGTAAGCGGGTATTGTGCGCGTGCACTAGGGCTGTCCCCGACTAAGGATTTGGATAGTCGACTTTGATTGGCCGAAATTAGCCGATAGTCGACTATTAGTCGACTATGACATTTTATTTTTTGAAAATAAATGTATTAAATTTAAATTGTATTATTATTATAAAAAAAATTTTATCATTCCATTTGGGCTGTGGGGGGTGGTTAATGTCTGACGGAGTCGACTGAAGGCTTCTTGTCCTCTGCAAAAGCATGCACTTGGTCCACTGATGGATACATCTTGATATTTGTATAGTCTAGTGTGTTCATTATGATGAATTGAAAATGGGGGACCCCGATGTAAACAAGACGAAAGTCTTTCTCTGGTCTGCATCCCCTTAACAATTGTGTGTATTGAGCTGTACTGTACTGTACCCATTCTGCAATCTGTAAATAAAGTTTTCAATCAATCAATCAATCAATCAATCAATCAATCAATCAATCAATCAATCAATCAATCAATTCATTAGATGGGTGAAATCCTCTTTCAGTGCCTCTGTGCCTGTTTTCTTAGGCAGTTAGCCTCTGATATGCGTGTCATTAGTGTTATCCACGCTTCTAGGCCTCTTTTCTTTTGGAAAGAATGAAAAAATATATATATAATAATATATTTTTTTTAAATAAAAAAAATATAATATTATTATTTTTTTGCATTTGACTAAGAGGTTGGCAGTCGACTATGGCTCCTTTTGATCGAGTAGTAGAGTCTGTGAGGTCTCTCTCATCTGTTTAGAGCAGTAGAGTCTGTGAGGTCTCTCTCATCTGTTTAGAGCAGTAGAGTCTGCCGAGAGTTGCTCCTGATTGAAATCCCGGCACTGAAGTTCTGTGCTCAGCCACACGTGTAAACGCAGCTATACAGAACGTAACGCTATTCCCTCAGAGGCTCTTCGCTTTCTCTCCCCCAGGCCGCCCAGAGATTAGTTAGTTCACATTCTGTATAATAGGCACCTTTTTATTTTTTATTTTTGTTATTATTATCTTTTAAGGAAGCCGTTTTCAAGGGGAGATGCGCGTGTGAAAGATTTGGCAAGCAAGCATTAATATGTATAATTAATTTAGTTTGTTATCCAACTATAATACTGTATATATACAATATACCTGCATATAATCCTTCTATATACCTACTTATACACCTGTACATAGCCCATATAACTCTGTATGATAGCATTTACTTTAATAATGCTGTATATACCATATATATTTATTCTTACTGTATATACATCTATCCACATCTGTCTGTACATACCTGCATATAATCCTTGTTAGATATCTGTAGATACTATATCTATATCTGTACATGATATCCCTTATACTCTTGCTAGTTACGCTGCTGGCCAGTATGACTTACTACCATAGTGTCTTCATACCTGTATCACTGTACATGTTAATACTACAACTCTCTATACATCTGATTAGCACTAGTACTCATTTATATATTTTATAAATGTTCACCTGTAGGGGAGAGTGGGGTAAAATTGTGCCAAGGGGCAAGTAGTGTCACCCCTGTTATCTATAAAACCATAGAAGAAGTTGGTCATGTGACAACATATTTTTGAAGAGGCATCCATTTCACTCAACCTGCAAAGAAGGGAGACACATTTAAGTTAAAAAAACATTGTTTTGCCCTCCAAAGTAAAATTTGTATGATCAAGTTTTTTTTATTGCTGTGTTTGAACAATTATAGACAACTTTGATAACAGTTCACACATGTTTTAGTGCTTTAGTAAGCTACACCATGAGTATATACAGTTAGCATGATGCTAGCTCAAAACAGCTGGGGGATGAATTTTTTTCAAAATAGTAGGCTTGGGGTGATTTGTGCCAAAGGGCCTGGGTTAAGTTGTGCCAGATGTTCTGTATGTTAAGTTGCCCCAACTGATAATTATTTATTATATATATTACTTTATTGTATTTTATTGTTATTGTACATTGTATTCTTACATTTGATCACTAAAACTATGTGATAGTCTTAATTTTAGATCAAAATCCATCATGCCACGCAGATACAAACGGAAGACAGACAGGGTTTCAACTCCTCTTGAGAAGTTGGAAAGAGCAGTGAAAGAGGTGCAACAGGGGAAGACTATACGTCAGGTTGGAAAGGAGATGAAGATCTGCAGGATGCTTTTACCGCTTTTGAGATTAAAATGATCTGTTTTACTTAAAATTATCAATGGCACAATTTACCCCACTGTATTCTCTCTAATGTCACAACCTACCCTGCACCGGGGGCAAGTTGTGCCACAAAACCACTTTTTTTTCTAAAGCTATATTTCTGAAACAGTTTATTTAAGATCCAAAATGATTGTCCCCAGGGATGAACAACACCCTAAACTATATGTACATATTTTAGTTGGGGGCATTACTGTAATCCCCTTTCTTTAAAGGCACTTTAAGTAAAAATTGGCACTCTTTACCCCACTCTCCCCTACATTGTTTGTTACTATTGCACTTCACTGTTACATGTGTACTTGGATGCCCAACTTCTTTTCGTTCGTACTGTACTTGTGCTGTATGATGACAATACATTTCAGTCTAATCTACTCTAATCCAATCCAGAACTGGGATCGGCACCAGGGACGTTTTTAGGGTTAGAAAACATTGGGGGCTTCAGCCCAGGGGGGTGGAGGGGGGCTTCCCCCCCCCCCCCCTTTCCTTTTTTTTTAAACACAGAAATACGCAATTTTAGAGTAATTAGAGATGAATACTGAAGAACTCGAATCATTAGAGGTTCTCAAAGTGAGGTCCATGTCCATGAGAGGGATCTGGGCAGTTCCCATAGAAAATTCAAAGTTAAAAGGACCAAATCATCAGTTTCTTATTTATTTATTTATTTTGCCAGATAAAACATTGATCTGGTCCAAGAGGCCCCAACAGGAGTACAAATATACATATATACACATATATATACATATATATATAATATATATACATATACTGTACATACATACACACATATACACCAATAACAAAATAAAAACAGTTAAAAATCATACACATAAGCAAATAAACAAACAAACAAACATTATGCACAGCCTATGTACAAAAGAAATAAACAGTTCATCTCTAGTCTTTACAGTTTTCTTCAATTGCATAAACACTCAAATCAAAAGTATTACACAATTATCAAAACCTTACACTCAAGGAGCAAAACGTAGGCCCAGATTTGCACCCCTATAAGCACAATGTCAGCCTCACACTTTTTGCAAAACAATACACACAGTGATTTGCAAAACACTAAACACACTTCCATTACATTAGACACAGAATGTCAAATTACCACACATATGAGCCAATTGGTTAAACACAGCCATCAGATGCACAAACACACCATTGCTTAATTGTAGATATACCAATCAGGTTTAAGCACTATAAAAATGCAGCAGGTGAGTTCACCTGTCTTCAACCAAAATGGAAAGAGAGTGAAGTACTGTACACAGAGAACGTGAAAATATACAATACATTCACCAAACACTACACAAGACAACCAATGATGCAGACTGATGAAAATATACATTTTCTCCCATTTTCCCAAATCAGTCAACATGTCAACATGGAGAATCACAACAAAAAATTATCTTGCCAGATCCATAGGCAAAGAGATAATGTCTAGTATTTTCTGTACTCTATTTAAAAAATTTCAAAATTGTTTTTGTTTTACTGTAATTTTAACCTGTACTGGATACAGTATTTTATGTTTGTCTGATATTTGCTGAGCTTACAGTGTTATGCACATAGTAGCATGAAAACGTTAGGTTATGACTATAACCAAGTTCTGTTAACACTAGTGGACGCTCTGCGTCTGTTGCATATATCTCACTTCAGCATATATACACTGAATAATTTCACAAATGTACCTTTAAATGCCAGCATTCATCTGGCCACACCCCCATCCGCTTACCTATATAAGCAGGGGTGGTGCCACACACTCATCTCCTTCCCAACAAATTTCATCACAATTAAAGATCAAGGGCCGCAGCGGCGTCTAGACGCAGAGCGTCCACTAGTGTTAACAGAACTTGGTTATAGTCATAACCTAACGTTCTGTATCACACTAGCTCCCGCTCTGCGTCTGTTGCATAATAGGAGCTGAGCGGGAGCTAGAAGCTCGACAAATACACCCCACTGAGGCCCCCCACAGCCATCAGATCAGGGAGGGCCGAGCCCCCCCGACCCACCCTAATGGAGGGCACCCCCCCTATTGGTGGCCTCACGGGAGGGCGACGGACCCGGCCGTGCAAAGAGGCACTCAAGCAACTCAACGCACAGGGTGAGCAGACCGTGGCTTGACCCCACGACTACACACACGCACAACCCGCATGCCACCCGGGAACGAACGGAGGAAACTACCTCGTTACTGCCCCCAGAATCACGGGGTCAAGGGCAAACCCAACCCAGTGGCAAGGCCGTAGCAGCGGAGCGCGAAGGAAGACCCAGACCCACCAAAGGGACTGGATCCCCTGGAATGGGGGCCCGGAGAAGTCCATGATGCCAGCATCAAGACCCCACCAGGTGGGCACGTAGTGCCCCGCCCCCCACATCGCCAGCGTATTCGGACAAAGGCCCCTCAGCCGAGCGGGCCCTGTCCCCCCAATAGTACACCGCCTGGCACACTGACCCTGCAACAGGCAGTCAGCATGGCCGTAAGCACACAAAAAAGGTTAACCAACGGAAGCAGGCAGCGCACCGGGGAAAAACCAGGCAACAGGCTATCAACCCTAGCCTGGAGACTGCGGACGAGACAGGCGCCAGAGGGGACAGCTGAACACAGCCGCCCCGGCGGAAGGAGGGGAAGCTGGCGGTGTTGCATGACCAAGCCTCCATTTAAAAACCCCCACCCAGAGGGGTTGAGGCAGAGAAGGCTGACATGATTGGCAGACGTCATGAACGTGCAGGGGCACCCTCAAACGGTGAACCCGGGAGTTGACACTGCTCCAACACACCAGGGAATCAACCACCTTGGTGTTACCCAATGCGGTGGTTGTTCCTATAACCCCTCAAGAAAAAACTCCAAAACACACCTGCGGGTATACACCGGCTATACCGCAGTACAAGTGTTTCAGTTTTCAAAAAAGGGTTAACCCAGGCCTACGGGTCGACGAAACATTACTTCGGACCGGGCCTGGCGATACGGGAAGCACAGGGTCACCAGAGGAGGTCAAAGACCACCCCAACAGGCCCCTCTTCGCCATGCGTGAGAGAGGAGCGAAAAAGAATGGAGAACCAGCCCCTAAGCACACCGTACTTGGTATTCCCAGGCGGTCTCCCAACCAAGAACTAACCAGGACCAACCTGTGTAGCGGCCGAGATCCGACGAGATTGAGCGTGTACAGGTCGGCATGGCCGTAAGCCATTACGACAGTGCTGAGTAAAAAACATACCCAACCAGGGTCTCCATAGCGCTTAACCCTGTGACACCCGGACCGACCTGGCATTTTTCCCCCTGAAAAAAATCCAAGTCCCTCAGGGTACCAGAACAGCAGATCTGCATCCCCGGCGGACAACGGGTTCAACTGATCCGGACCAGCGTGACCAGAACCAGTCCCGTGCCCTAACCACGCCGACATGTCTACTCCAGGAGAAAGGGCAGATATGCGTGTCGATCTTAACATGAAAAGAAGGCGCCACCCAGACGTTCGGGCGAACCACGCCTGGTGGCCCACCCCAAGGGCGTGAGACCCCTCTACATATGTTCAGATCCATTCCGTCATCATCCCCCAGACATGAACGAGAATCCGTCGATAACCAACCCAGGTCGTGGGATGTGGTCGTCGGAAGAGGAAAAACCCCCATCTCAGTCGCTTTATAAAAACGCTGTTTTAACCTCAAGCAACCAAGGCGTGCCAGTCAGTCGCCTGTTTACAGCGAGCTAGCACTATACGTGCGTCGGGACACACCCCCATCAATGAACAGGCTATTTAGACCTGTCATTGAATCCCCAAGGCGCCCAGGGGAACGACAAGAGGGTTGTGACACTTCCTAACTCCAACACTTTTTGAATAGAAAAGAAGGAAGCACCAACAGTATGTATCCCAGTCTACACAGCCGGGGGTAAAAAAATGTCACATTTTTACATCCCACCACCCTCCCATAGGAAGGAGATGGGGATCCCCAGAGAGACTTCCCACGCAAGCTGTACAGATTGAAAAGAATATATTGCACTTTGAGCCATGTAAAAAATTGGTTTTAGGGCTCTCCGGGGAAGAGGCACTGAACCCATACACACTCAATAATCGAATTGAATCGAATACATACACAATAGAATAGGACACCTTCTAGAGGGTCCACTCACTTTGACAATCTGAGGAGGAAGGCTCTGTACTCTGATGGAGGCTCCCTCACATGGAAGGAGGAGTCCGAACTCACAGAAGGCCCGAAAAGGCGCTTGGTGAGGAGGAGCCCTGACCACCCCCCCGAAACAGATCCATCACATGGACCTGAACAGCACACGGAAGTCCTACCAACAGAGACGCGCACGGCGACGTACTCTATGGCGGGGGAATTTCTGCGGTGCACACGCCCAATATTCCAGGCCGTGGGACCAGGAAACTCCCTCCCCCCCCCCCCCCCCCACCCCGTAACGTGCCGAACCGCAACGTGACAGGAACCTTGAAGGACAGGGGGTGTACCCCTGACCGACAGAAACAAGGGGGAGAGGAAAGGTTACCAGTTCACCCCTTTACGACCCCACACCCATGATACGATGTAATGACAAAAAGAGAATATGACACAGTCATAGTCAGCTCTATGAAGCGTTTGACAGCTTCACACAGCGCATGAGCTAACCTGCTATCTGATTTTTACTAAGGAAAAAACACAGAATAGAGAGGGCTCTCTAAGAGCCCCGGTCCAACATACACATGTGCTTCTGTGGCCAGTCCAACCCAGTTGTAGGTCACATGACACACACAACCCATCATCACCTACAAAAAATGGCAAAAACACTCTACAGAGGAACGCCGTTTTTCATAATGAGAGAATACATAATTCTCGATTAGTATCGGCCACAGGCCTTGCTAAGCACACACGACAGCGACCAAACAATCTTTTCTTTTAGGAAAATAAAGTTTCTCCAGCAGTTTTAGCACAACCTCAGCAATCAAGCTAAGGGTTACATCGCATCCCTACCACACAAAAGACACAATGTAGTGCAACAACATGTCTGATAGGAGGATGAAAAAGTCCCAGGGAACCGGGGGGAAAACACAATCCTCCTGCTTTACCCTTAATACGGCCAGTTAAAACAGGAAAACCTGTTACTATGTGAACACACTGTTCATTGTCATCACAGGCTGAGAAAAGAAAATTCTTTACTCATTTGTCACTAAGCATAGCTTCATAGGTTAGTTACCTTAGTTGTGAGTACACGGTACATAACAACACACATGATGTTTCTCACACAACAACCAGATCATTTTCACATCTGTAACAACAACCCGATTTGCCCGGAGAAGCTATTTACCAGTGACAAGACAGTTCACACAAAACTCGCGTCGTATCCCAAATGTATTGCAGCAACACACGTTTTTTCTTTTTTTTTGGAAAACAGCGTTATTTACAAAACATATAGAAGGTAAAGCCAGAAAGACGCGTATAAGGTCTGGCCAAACCTTGTCCTACCCGGAGCGTAGATCAGCGAAGTGCAGTCTTAAGACACCGTAGAAAACACAGCCATCCTGTGTTGTTCGATCTGGGCAGCGTCGCCGCTCTACCCGTCGCAACGGTCCCCTTTGTTGACGCAATCCTTGCCGTCCTGGCTCAGGGCAGGATCGACGAACATCCCCTGTCAAAGATGACGTCGTAGTCAAGAGTGTAAAACATGTTATAATCAAAGCACGTTCAACAGAGTAGCATTAAGCTAATGGCCGCTCCAACCGTCGGTCGCTACTGCCCCTGCTCGCGAGACGCCGAGCGAACGGTGCACGCGACCAGAGGGGAGCTCACGGCGGCGCGCGAGGAGCCGGAGCTACCCCGCGCTGGGCCTTGGCCGATAGCAGCAAGCTAACGTTTCCTAGTGATCACAGCAAGCTAGCGCCGCAGCTAACAGCTGACTGGCTAACAATAGGCCCAACATATGTAGGCCACGCAGTGATCCCAGCAGGCTAACGCCGCAGCTAACAGCTGACTGGCTAACCGTAAGCTAAGCAGCTATCACCTGAACTTGTACACAATGATATAACACTCACCCAGACAGGCCGCCGTTCTGAAACCCTCCTCACTTTTTAAGAGAAAAGAGAAACAAGATGTCAACACAGCTTTACAACGTGATTTTACCAACACCCGACGGAATCAGCACAATACCAAACTGGCCTGTGTAGCTGACTTGAACATAGATCTTCCGCTATCGAACATCTTATGCACATATCTCCTCGTGAAGGAATACTCTCATTTGGATATGAAAGAAGGGGCTACACGGTGACAGAGATATATCCACTCGTCCAGAAAACACAGGGATCACCAGTGTTAATGGTCCCGGCCCACTAGTTAAAACTACAATGGGCTTCAGACCAAGGTCTTCTGTCGCCTAGGTGGCTGAACAAAGGACCCTAGCCTGGGGCCGGTTTTCATAAACATTGTCAATTAGCCCCCATAGCACTAACATACAAGTGAAGCCTGCCAGCGACAGTACTCACCCAACCTGAAACCCACCACTCCTCACAACAGCGGTGCGTCTTACAGTTCAGCTGTGGCCTGAAAGGTTTCACCCCAACCAACACAGCAAGGAACTGCAGTTGAGAAGCATGCAGCGGCGTGCTCCCAATACGAAAACCGGTGGAGGGTTTTAGAATGATCACCATCTTCCAGACACTCCAGTGACGAAGACAACATCGCCGTATTTTCTCGAAAATAGTGAGAGAGAAAATAAAGATATGATGTCAACGTATCTCCTTGTTCTTCCTCCCCTCGTAAACATTGCTTTTCCAGCCAATATTTTTCTCCACGTCAAGTGGGCATTATGAGCAACACGTTGCTTGTGATGAAATTTGAGAAGGAGATGAGTGTGTGGCACCACCCCTGCTTATATAGGTAAGCGGATGGGGGTGTGGCCAGATGAATGCTGGCATTTAAAGGTACATTTGTGAAATTATTCAGTGTATATATGCTGAAGTGAGATATATGCAACAGACGCAGAGCGGGAGCTAGTGTGATACAGAACTGGGACATGTTTTGTTGTGATTCTCCATGTTGAAATGTTGACTGATTTGGTTAAATGAAGAGAACATTTATATTTTCATCAGTCTGCATCATTGATTTGGGTATATGGAGAGACAATGTTTTTTTTAGCAGTCTGCATCATTGATTTTGGGTATATGTAGATAAATAAATTATATTTTTATCAGTCTACTCTACAGCATTGGTCTTGTGTAGTGTTTGGTGAATTTATTGTATATTTGCACATTCTCTGCGTACTTCACTTACAGTACTCTAAACACTGAGAAGTAGAATTGCTAAATGTGTTTTAGGTTAAGCACAGCAGTGTGTGTAACTGGTTCAAACAGAATTGAGTCATATGAAACGTGTGTTTCATATGGTAACAAAATGTAGTTTTTATAAATTAGTGTATGGTTTTGACAAGTGTTTAATTTAGCAAAGGATCTGAGGTGTTCTGATAATTGTGTGTGTGGTTGTGCTAATTGTGTGTTTTGAAACACCGGGCCCCGTTTTCAAAATCATGCTTAAGCAATCGAAAAAAAACTATTGTGTGTTTCATTTTAATTATGTTTCAGTCTTCTCATAAAAAAAATATTCGATTTTTGGGTCTTTTCCTGCCTTTGGTCCGCTTTGCATTCACATCTCAAATGAACCGTAGCAGGGTTCACTTGCAAGAGTGAATGAGCTTTCACACCACCCCAAACCAACCGGACTATCCGAGGAAATTAACCAGGGTTCGATTAAAGCTTATTATAGTTTATCACAGTATCATGAGCATGTCTTTGTCAGTGGACACTGGACATGGGTATGGATGGCTCCAGGTGCTGCTGTGTTAAAGTGCACATCTTCAAGTCCACAAATCGGTGAATGAAAGAATGATAGGATCAAATGAAAACTACTTACTAAAAATGGATTAAAAGTACTAAAAACCAACAAAAAATACCAAACACTAACAAACATTCAGCACAGTCAATGGGGATGCTGACATAAAAAAAAAAAAAAAAAAAAGTTAAAAAAAAATGTTTTTTTTTTTTTTTTTTTTTTTTTTTGCTTTTTTTTTTTTTTTTTTTTTTTTTTTACGGTCCGGGGCTAGGAGAAAAACATCCGGGGCTAAAGCCCCGGAAGCCCAGGGCTAACGACGCCACTGATCGGCACAAACTGTGAATCAGGAACCTCTGTACGGAACTCTGTGGCCCGTGGATCGTTCTGAACGTTCCATTTCAATTTGCTCGACGTAAAAGATCTGACTCCCCCTTTTTTGGTGGAGCTTAATTCATTTTCCTTGTTGTTGATTTTCTAAGCTTAATAACATAACCCCAAGGTATTTCTTGAACAAGCTGAAGTGTTGTGAGCAATTTCATCAGTTATTTTTGGTCTGTTTCTTTGTAGATTTCCATTTTGTCTGCGTTCCCCCTACATGAATACATTATAAGCTCCCAGAGCTGAGCTGATCAATATCTACACGTCTTGGCCAGCAGCCAAAACATCGCTGAGATAATCAGCCACCGTAGGAAGAGAAATAGACGTTCACACTCATTATCATACTTCTTTAAATACACACACACACACACACATGCGCGCACATGTACACACACACGCACACACACAATTACTTAAAAGAGCAAAGAAGTAGGCAAGTGCCGGCATGCATTCCCAATCACTTACATCCCCGCCCACACACACTAGCTCCCTCAGAAGAGAGAAAATCACAGGATAGATTACCAACAACCAACTTGTGCGTCTGCTTGTTCCTCGTCTCCTCAATCAAGACCAATTTGACACCTGCTTGTTGTGTGGAAACTAGTGCTGTCAATCGATTAAAATATTTAATCTGATTAATCGCATGATTGTCCATAGTAAACTCGCGATTAATCGCAAATTAATCGTTTTCTTTCTTTCTAAATCTACCTTAAACATTTTCAAGTTTTAATACTCTTATCAACATTAGTGACAACAAATGCTTGCTTTATGCAGCCATTTAACACAAAAGGATGACCTTATATGCATTGCAAATTAGCATCAAATTCAAAACAGAGTGATGCACAAAATAACTTAAAAGAAATTAATCATTTAAAACAATGAATAATGAAATAATAGGGGAAAGAAAACGTTAGGAACTTGTTACATTCACCCACACAAGGTCTGAGGACTCACCCCCCCCCCCCCTCTCTCTCTCTCTCTCTCGCTCTCTCTCTCTCTCTCTCTCTCTCTCTCTCTCTCTCTCTCTCTCTCTCTCTCTCTCTCTCTTTATTAATGACGCGCTAACTTTGACTGCCTTAGTGGAAACCCCAGACTTGTGAGTGGTGCGGCGCCCTGCAGCCCCCGCCTCCCCGCCGCCCTGATGCCCCCCCCCAGCCCTCGCATCTCGCAGGTGGCTGGAAGCGGAGCCGGGGTCGCGGTTACCTTCCACCACCACCACCCCGTCATTAGGGTAATTAAACCGTGTGCAGCTCACACACCCCCTCCGAGATGTTGGGGTACTTTGCAAATTGCCACTGATCCGCCACATCATTGTGCCATGATTATGTTGTCAATGGATGCTATGATTATGATGCTCGTAATTGCTTGTGTGAATTAGCCGCTTCCTTCCGAAAGTGCTCTCTCTCTCTCTCTCTTTCTCTGTCTGTCTCTCTCTCTTTCTTTCTATTTTCTCACTTTGTCTGTCTGTCTTTCTTTCTATTTTCTCTCTCTCTCTCCCTCTCTCTCTCCCTCTCTCTCTCTCTGTCTCTCTCCCCCTCTTCTCTTTCACTGTCTGTCTGTCTGTCTGTCTCTCTCCATCTTCTCCCTATTTCTCCCTCATTATTCTTTCTCTCTGCTTTACTCTCTCTCTCTCTCTCTGTCCGTCTTTCTCTCTTCCTCCCCCTCTCTGGCTCGCTTTCCTTTTTATCTCTGATTTACTCTCTCCGTTTCTCCCTCTAATTTCTCTCTCTCTCCTTTCTCTCTGCTTTACTCTCTCTCTCTCTATCTCTCTCTCTCTCTCTCTCTCCCTCTCCATCTCTCTCTTCCTCTCAGTCTTGTTGTCCTTTCCTCCTTTGTGTGAGAAAGGAACACAGTGTTTGTAACCCTGACATACTCTGGCTCACATGGTCTCCAGGGACTATTGAAGTAAGGTTGTCCGCCAGTCTCTGTTGTCCCTGTCTCTCATCACCTTCTGAAAGACGACGCCCTCAGACTGTGTAGTGGCTTTTGTTTGTGGCGCAGAATGCACGTGTCATAACATAGCCTGTGAATGTGATTAAGGACGGCACCGCAACAGACACGTCGCCGCTAATTATACGCACGGTTACGCCTACGTAATTTGATGAATGTTGGAACTCCGGTTGTCAGGACCAGTGTTGTCATGGAAATCTTTCCCACTCCTGTTGTTTTTTTTGTTCCGCTTTGATATTTACATTGTGTGAGTGCCGAGGTTTCACGGTGTCGCCCGGGAAAATTACAGTAATCCACAAACAGCATACGTCTCACCAAAAGCCAAAGATACAGCAGAGGTGTGTGCATCTGTTTGCGCATCGTGTTTGCATGTTTATCCAAGTGTGCGCCAGCATGTACATTTGTGGCAACACTGTGAGGGCTGGGTGAACACTGCACGCTTCCCAACGTGCCGAACAATCAGCTTCACGCACCTGAGAGTGGTTGGCAATCAGCTCGTCGGGAGAGTATAAGTGTTCCGACTACCTTTTCACTCATGGCCAGGTCGTTCTTGTATGCTACCATCTACTGCTGCGTCTCCGGTGTGAGACGTCGTGCCATATGTACACTACCATCTACTGCTGCGTCTCCGGTGTGAGACGTCGTGCCATCTACATCTGTATTATACCATCTACTGCCGCGTCTCCGGTGTGAGACGTCGTGCCGTCTACATCTGTATTATACCATCTACTGCTGCATCTCCGGTGTGAGACGTCGTGCCATCTACATCTGTATTATACCATCTACTGCCGCGTCTCCCGTGTGAGACGTCGTGCCGTCTACATCTGTATTATACCATCTACTGCCGCGTCTCCGGTGTGAGACGTCGTGCCATCTACATCTGTATTATACCATCTACTGCCGCGTCTCCGGTGTGAGACGTTGTGCCATCTACATCTGTATTATACCATCTACTGCCGCGTCTCCGGTGTGAGACGTCGTGCCATCTACTGTCTGTATTATACCATCTACTGCCACGTCTCCGGTGTGAGACGTCGTGCCATCTACTGCCGTATGGTGCAGCGTACTGCCGCGTAATGCCGCGTCTCCAGTGTGAGACGTTGTGTCGCTCCCCATTTTCCCAGAGGAGGATTCATGTGCGTGTGCGTTCTCTCTCTCTCTCCGTGGCTCCTCGTATTTGGTGTGAGACGTCGTTGTTGCTCCCCATTTTCCCCAGGAGGATGCCTGTGTACTCTCTCTTTTTCCGTGGACCCTAGTTTGTTGAGTTGCCCGTCGGCAGTTGCCCTGGTGAGTCTTGTACAGACTAGACTCAGAACATTTCACATGATTGGACTCTAGTGTATTCGCCCTTAAAGGGACAGTGCTGCATTTTTTTGTTGTTTAATAAATTACGCCCTGTTTTTGGCTAACTCTCATACCTGTCTTGTGTTGTGCTATTGGGGTCGCTTACAAATCATAACAGTACGACCTGGCCACGTCGACGACCCCAGCCGGCACAGACAGTATATGAGAGCCCCTACCAGGCCTCTACTACCAGAATGGCCCCAGTCTGCTAGCTTAGCCCCGGCAGCTAGCACAGCCTCTATGTTAATGTAGCCCTTACAGCTTGCATAGGCCCTGTAGCTAGCCATGCCGAGGCAGCTAACCCAGTCCCTCTGCTAGCCATACTAAGTGTGTAGCTCCCCCAGCTAGCATGGCCTCCACTTTATGTGTAGCTTCCCCACAGCTAGGACTGCCCCTTCAACTAGCTTGTTCTCCACAGCTAGTACAGCCCTGTCTGCTAGCTTGATCCCTACAGCTAGCCATGCCCAAGCAGCTAACCCAGTCCCTCTGCTAGCCCCACTATGTGTGTAGCTCCCCCAGATAGCATGGCCTCCACTTTATGTGTAGCTTCCCCACAGCTAGGACTGCACCATCAGCTAGCTTGTGCCCAGGCAGCTAGCCCTGCTAATCTTCTGGTCCGGCTCCCACGCCTGGCCTAGCCGCTACGCCCTGTCCGGCTTCTACACCCGGCCGAGCGAAATATGAGTTTATAGAAATCTCAGCGATTTGGATCGGAAACCGGATGAATTAGAGGCAAATAAAGGAAGCCGTCATGAAACCGTTGTAGTCCTAAGAAAGAGGAGACGCAGGGTTTTTGATGGACGTGGAAATTTCATAAAACTACACTACCCAGCTCAAACCAGCCCCTGTCTAAGCTGGAGGGGCTAAAGTGAAAAATATATTTTGTAAGTTATTTTCGTGAATAAATCTCACGGGTCGAACAAACCTGAACGTTATTGCCATAAAATACAACGTATATTGTTTATATACCTTTTTGTGAACGTCTACGAAAGAACGAGTTGCAATCTGGTGAAAAATGGCGGAGCTATGGACATTACGGACAATGGACTGCCATTGGAAAGAAGAGATTTGGCCCGATCCATTATGACTTGAGATTTTTTGTACACTTGATCTCAAGATGGTGCTGAATGAGCTCAGTGGCAATATTTCATGTCTGGTCAATGTTAGCATGGTGTTATTCACCATCAAAGATGAAAAAAATAATTATAATAATAATAATTGATATTCTCCTTTGGTTCATTAAAATGTTCTCAAGCGTAGTAACAGACACAATATTCCTGACACTGGGAATACATTCCCTGAGATCCATAGATGTCCCTAGATACCCAAGAACATGCAAATGGCCCTTGTAGAAGTGAAGCAATCTTCCATTTACTTGGATATGTACTTTTATGCGAATTTTCGGAAAATATGGCTAGGGCTTAAGAGGTTAAGGTTTAATCAGCTTTTGAGGCAAACCACAGTGGTTTGGACCCAGTGGCGTAACTCTATCCTCAGCCGTGGGGGGGTCGGACAGATTAGGGAGCGTGGTCAGTGCCAGCGGTCGCCCAGATTACAATTTAAAACACAGCACAGCACAGTGACCCGACATTAAACTGGGCGCAGCGACCCGACATTAATTAAACTGGGCGCAGCGACCCACCCGACATTCCAGTGTGTGTGTGTGTGCTGTGTTCACCTCACCACGAACCCCTGCAGGTGGTGAGGCGGCTGTGCTTTTCTCCTCACCTGCGGTCGCTGCATTTCAATGCCCACCGAAGCGCACTGGTCACTGTCTGGCACACTCCCAGATTGCATTCCACGTTTCAACGTTGCGTTTCTCTTTGAGGGCATAAATCCACAGGAACACCAGGCCTTTTGCCGCCAATGACGACAGATACATATGGTAGTCAAGTCAACGGTACCTGTTCTCGCCCGACTGACTCCACTCTCATTGTCTCGCCGGGGGACAGATTTGGGGGCGTGGTCAGTGACGTATATTTTTTAAATAATACCAGGTGTGCAAATGCAATACCGCATTTTTCCTGGCGGTGGTGCCATTTCTCCATGTAAACAACACACTGGGCTCACAGAAACAAGCATTTCATCAAGTATTCTGTATTTTGTTGTGACAAATAATAAAGAACATTTATTATGGTGCTTCAATTAGCAATTATGAACACAGTAATACAGTAATACCTAGAGTGGTCATGCCCGCATTGATTGTGCAAAATACAATAATAAAATAGGCATAGACATTTTTTTTAAATAGGTAAGACACAAGATATGCATGATAAAAAAAAAGACATGCCAAGTTCCTGAGAAACACTACTATACAATATACAATTTTAGCTCTTAATGTATCTATCACCTTTATCTATTACCAATCACTTTTAATCAAATTTAATTACAGGTACAAAACGTTAATATAAATCACTCTTATGCACTGGTACATAAGTTATATAACAAACCTGTTTAATAAAACTCTAACCCTTATGGTCATGCCTGCATCGATTGTGCAATAATACTAAAATACCTGAGAGGGCACTGGTTCCTATGTAGACTACTATACAATTTTAACTCTGTCATTATTATACTTAATGTATCTAAACCAGTGGTCACCAACCTTTTTAAGCCCAAGATCACTTTTATTTTTTTGGTGAAGGCAAGATCTACCTATTGAAACGTTGAGAGAAAAAGACAGCCAAGATTGTATTAAACGAAATTACTTTTATTTGCTCTGTATTCTAATTGCAATGCTTTGGTCCAACATTAAAAACGTCAAAGAAGAGACCTGTACTGCCCTGTCAAGGCAGACCGCAGTAACTTCCAAACAGTGAAACTGAGAAAAATGGCTTTAAAGTTTTTTGACTTGCCATCCAAAATGTGTTATAGGTAGATAGATGATAGTACCCAGATTAGATTTAACATGTATTAATGAAGTAATCTTTAGGCATACAAAAATATGAGTTATTTTAATTAACCCCAAAAAAGCAGATACTGCACTCTGCACGATTTCCTTAAATAATTATACAGGTAATGTACAGGCAAAGTGCAGTAACTTCAAATACAATGTTGTTTTCCCTCCAGCTTTTATAACTTAACCTAGCCATTTTATTTGGATCATCATCATTCCAATATATTCAGGTATTAAATTTCATTTTCAAAATGGCTAGGTTAAGTTATGAAAGCTGGAGGGAAAACAACATTGTATTTTAAGTTACTGCACTTTGCCTGTACATTACCTGTATAATTATTTAAGGAAATCGTGCAGCAGAGTGCAGTATCTGCTTTTTTGGGGTTAATTAAAATAATTATGTCATATTTTTGTATGCCTAAAGATTACTTCATTAATACATATTAAATCTGGGTACTATCATCTATCTACCTATAACACATTTTGGATGGCAAGTCAAAACACTTTAAAGCCATTTTTCACTGTTTGGAAGTTACTGCGGTCTGCCTGGGTTTTGAGTGTGATTTTGTAGTTACTGCAGTTTTTAAAACCCCATATCTCCAAAACTGAGCGACATTAACATCTGAAACTTGGTCACAAGATAAAACATTTATTGACAAGGTCAATTTCACTCATAACTAAATTTTGACTTTTTTCAAGTTACTGCGGTTAGCCTTGACAGGGCAGTGTAATATGTACTTTCTCAGTCAGTGCTAAGTGCAGTCATCTTATGCAGCATCACTTTTCACAGCAAAACAAAAGTAGAACTGTAATGTGGACTCTCATTGTTCTGAAGGATCAGATTAAACCGAATATATATAATAATTGTATTTGTATATCCCCTGATATCCCTTGTATATTCCTTGTACAATATGCATTGAATATCCCTTCTAGTCTACTGAACATCCCATAATAGTCTCCATTCTACCATTGGACGAGACCTTGGTGCCAGGTCGCCATACCCCTCAGACCAGGTTCAATCGTACCGCTCAACATGTATGGACAAGTCCTAGTTCCGCGTAGGAATATGTCTACCGCACCACTAATGGTACTATTTGTTCATAGTGCGTATATATACTGCGCTATTAAAGTAGAGCTTTCTTTTAGTCCAGTTCCTTGCCCTCCAACAGAGTGGCAGACGCAAGAGCCTCCCCGCGAACCACGTGTGGGCAGTAAGGCCAATTCGGCCCAGTATCGGCATTGAGACATCGTGTATATTAATATTTGAATAGTCATATTTGGCACTATATCGTCGAGTTGGACGTATTCTATTAAGCTAATAATAGTCTATTCATATGTAGTGCCTCGTGCGGTAAGAGTTCTATAGTAATCAGCACCCCCATCGTTTCGGGCATCAGCTGGACGCTTATCCCGGGTGGTTGACCCCACGTGAAGCTGCACCCGAGGAGCTCCAGGCCAAAGAGCGAGTGGACCTGTATATTGGATTATTCTACCGACGACGGCTAGCCTTCCCCGGCTTGGATTATGCTTTGAGTACTTTGATTATTCTATGGATAAAGGCCAACACTGCGGTGTGTTGGAAATACCCCCCCCCCGGAGAGGACGACAGGTGAGAAGACGCTCTACACGACGAGGTCGCCTCACGTCTCTCCATCGTGGACCGGAGGACGCCGGCCACAGAGAGTCCAACTGCTTTCATCTGTGGATCGAGGATCGCTGGGCACCGGGTCGCACGACTGTGGGCTCTCCCAGGATACCCTCGGCCAGACGGGATACAGCCAGACTCTACCCCCCCCCCTCCAGCTGTCCTACAAGCAGTCGGAACCTTCCCCTAGTGTATCCAGCTATATAATCATTCAAGTATCATTGCTATTGTTCCCTAAATATTCCAGGTTGTATATTTGCTTCCTGCGCAATCAGAGATTGGACATTCGATATTGATCTACCTACGAATACTCATTTGCCATAAAAGTGCATACTATTTCAAATCATAAATGTAATTAAGTGATCGTTGTACATACCTTTTGCTATGTATTATTATTAAACGCAGACTTTCAACTTGGTACATTTGTGTTGGATCCGTTTCATCAGGTGGGAGTGTTTATCATAATTATTTATACCTAGTACTGGGTGGCCAGAGTCTAAAGTACAAGAGGTAGTGGTAGTAAGTATCATATCTAACCATACAGTCAGGGAATTGTACCCCTCAGTTACAATTGGTCCTTCGAGCCGGAGGGTAATCAGTGTAATATTAATATAGTGTTATTAATATTAAAATGGCCTATGATGAACACTCCACGAAATGATCCTCCTAACCAACAACGCCCGCGGCGCAAACGACAGCTCCCTCAGTACCTAGAGGCTTACGCTGTCAGTCAACAACCTAGTCTTCTACCAACAGTAAACGCGGTAAAACTAGAAAGTAAAATTATGTCTAACCCTAACGACCAGGCTACCCCGACCATAGAGGCCCCTATGGGTTCTAACGTAACTGACCCAGCTCACGGTGGGGACCAGGGGGAACCAGACATGACTTTACACCCCGCCAATACCGAAGAAGTAGTCCCCGACGAGTCCCGGGAGGAAGACAACACTACCGAGAGAGAACTCGGCACGGAAGAAGATGAGGAGAGCACCGTGGAGATAGAGCTCCAAGACTCCGCACGGAGTACCCCAAGGGACGGCTCCCCTATACAACCGTCTTCTCCCAGCGAGGCAGAGAGGACACTACAGCAGGCATTCCTCGTCAGCCTGAAAGCCTCTACTGAACGCGATAGACTCCAGGGTGAACGCGATCGATTGCAGATACAGCAACGGAGCGAAGAAGAGCACATACGCCTGGAAATAAGACGCATTCAGATGGAAGAGAATATGGCAAGAGACCGGGCCGACGCCCAGCGCGCCGCCACCGGTGCCCAGAGAGAATCGGATCTCACCAAGCGCGAAGCCGAGCGCGACAGAGCACAAGCGCAACTAATAGAACAGCTGATCAGAAGGACAACACCCCCTCCCTCCACCAGAGGCTCCAGGAACTCGTCTAGACATCACTCCAGGGCGGCATCCCCTAGCCGAGTAAGCGACCCTGAACTTGACCACCAGACGAGGTTTATACCCCCCGCAGACCCCATTCCCCAACCGGTCCAAGCGAGACCCAGCCACCGGGAAGGAGCAGCATACACTGCGGAGAGGCTAAATCAGAGACTACAAGCCCTGGATGACCTAACGGAAGACGAAGAGGAAGAGGAGGAGAACCACGCCCGACGACAGCACAGTACTCTACCGGACCAGGAGGTCTAGTACAGCCCAGGCTATACCCCCGCGGAGCTGCGCTACAGACCCCCGACGCTATTCACGGGTGAGCACGACGCACGACCCGCACCGAGGAACAGCACCTGGACCAGCGGGCCATGGTACACAGCCGGTACCAGCCCACGCCAAGGAGCAGGAGGAGACTCGCCTAGGAGGCCTCTCCCCCAACGCTCGCCGATGTATCAACAATCCGCGTCATACATTGGCACACCTATGGTACCAGACTTCACCCAGGAGAACCGGGCCCAGTATACGGAGCTCCGCATGTGTCTGGAGACAATGTTGGTGGATGTCATTGATGAACGCCATAAATACGCGATACTACTGAAGCATTTAAAGGTACCCCGCGCGCACAACATAGCGCTCGCCTACGCCACTTCCACGACCCCATACACCGCAGCGCTGGTAGCGTTGGACCAGAGATATGGACGTATATGGGATTACGTGATCCAGGAGATCAGGCACATCGACCGCCTACCCCCAGCAATAGACAATCGAGCACTGGACGACCTGTCCATCAGAGTGCAGTCCCTGGTAGGGATGCTGGGAGCGCAGAGGGAAAAGGGTAGGCATGAACTATACGCCAACTCAAATGTAGAGAGGATCTTGGAGAAGCTACCGCCCGCCCGACAGGAGCGCTTTAGGCGGCAGAGAGACCACCGAGACCCTAATGGCCCCGAACCGAACCTCCTCGATCTAGCCGACTTCCTGGCGAGAGAAGTCAGCAGCTTACGGCTAGATACATTCGGACGGAGCACCCCTGGCTCCAGAGAAGGAACCAGGAGACTAAATGATGGAAGAAGATCGGTGACTGTCATGCACCAATCGGAGTCAGTGCCAAGCAGTAGGAGCCACAGTACCCCCTCAAGAAAGGAGAAGTGGAAGATAGTGTGCCCCTACTGTGAGAAAGAACACTGGCTGTCACAATGTCACTCATTCCCCAAGATGAATGCGGAGGAAGCGAGTCAATGGATAAAGTCCAACAGACGCTGTTTTCGCTGTGCGCGATCACACATGGCAGCCGAATGCCGCTTAAAGAAAAAGTGCAGTCGGTGCGATGGAGCCCATCTGGACATACTCCACGACAGTAACAGACGGCGGCCTCCACCCGCACCATCAAGCAGCAAAGCAAGCGTCATGTACATCGACCCCGCCAGCAGCAGCGGAGCCAGAGTGCTCTTAAAGGTAGTCCGTGTGACATTGAGCTACCAGAATAAAGTCATGGACACTTACGCCGTCCTTGATGACGGGTCAGAGAAGACCCTTCTGCTCGCGTCCGCTGCGGCCCAGCTAGGGCTGCGGGGGAGCGAAAACCAAATGACAATTCGGACAATAAGAAGAGATTTGAAAACGATAAAGGGCGAGAATGTCTCATTCTCTATCGCAGCAAGCGGCCAGCCCGAGCGACGGTACAGGATTACAGACGCTTTCACCAGCCAAGAAATAGGACTCTCGCGGTACACATACCCCGTAGCCAAGCTGATGGAGAAATATGTACATCTACGCAAGCTACCGATCCCACTCATAGACGGTGCTACCCCGACACTGTTGATAGGCTCCGACCATGCAGACCTCATTGTCCCGATAGACCGGGTTCATACCGGACCCAGAGGCTGTCCTGCAGCAGTCGAGACCCGCCTAGGATGGACTCTCCAAGGCCCACTCGCCAAATCTCTCAACCGAACCACAGCCACTAGCTGTCTCCACTCCCGAGTCACAGAGGGAGACACCGCACTCCTGCAGCATGTAGAGAGGCTATGGACCTTAGAACAAATGCCCTTTAAGAACGAAAAGAAAGACATTCGCTCTAAAGACGACATCTACGCCATTAACCTCCTCGAGACGGGAACAAAGAGAGTCCCAGTCAGCGGCGTGTTGAGATACGCCACGCCACTCCTGCGGCGGGAAGGGATGCCTACCTTTCACGCAAAGAAAGACGCCACAGAGCGGTACCTACTAAACACAGAGCGGCGCTTAGCCAAGGACCCCGCCCAAGAAAGTGTATACCGCGCTGAGATTGAGAAGCTCATCACAGCGGGACACGTCACAAAGATTGACATTAAAGAGGCCGACCAGACGACTGAATCGTGGTACGTGCCCCACCACAAGGTTCATCACAACGGCAAAGACTGCATCGTGTTTAACTGCAGCTACCAGATCGGATCCCAAAATCTGAATAAAGAGCTATTGCCCGGTCCTACACTCGGCCCCTCCCTACTAGGCGTACTACTCCGCTTCCGCCAGGACAAGGTGGCTATCAGCGGGGATATCAAAGGGATGTTCCTGCAGGTGAGATTAGTAGAGGAGGACAAGCCCCTGTCGCGGTTCCTATGGAGAGAGAGGCCAGGAGATGAGCACCCAGCCATCTACCAATGGGAAGTCCTCCCTTTCGGAACTACATGCAGCCCATGCTGTGCTACATTTGCACTACAGAGACATGTCGCAGAGGACCCAGCAGCGGACAAAGAGGTCCGACACAGTGTGAAGAACAGCTTCTACGTAGATAACTGTCTACAAAGCGTTTCGACCCAGGAAGAAGCCGAGGCTCTCCTACGTAAACTCCGCGCCGCTCTGATCAAAGGCGGCTTTGATCTCAGGCAGTGGGCCAGCAGCGATCCGCACGTACTGCGCAGCCTCTCCTCCGAGGACAAGGCAGCGAGCAGCGAGACCTGGATGGCCACAATCCCAGGAGAAGCCCAAGAGATGACACTAGGACTAGTGTGGCGCTTCAAAACAGATTCGCTCCACTATAGACACAAACCCCTGACCACGGAGCAGGGAAGGTCGACGGCAATACCGACCACCAGACGGAGTGTGTACAGAACACTCGCCCGACAATATGACCCGTTAGGATGTATACTACCGTACACCACCAGGGCAAAGATGATTGTACAAGCATTGTGGGACAAGGACCAGGGCTGGGACGACCCCATTCCCGCACACCTTACATCCACCTGGAGAGAGTGGGAGATGGAACTCCACTCACTCCCAGGCGTCAATATCCGCCGAAGCTACTTCCCACCCACGGTGAGGCCAGAGACATGTAAAATGGATTTACACGTCTTCAGTGACGCCTCCGAGGTCGCCTACGGATCAGTAGCCTACTTGCGGGCCCAAGAAGAGGGGGGAGAGATCTACACAGCATTCATCCTCGCCCGCTCGAGAATAGCCCCACGCAAGCAACAGTCTATCCCACGTCTAGAGCTCTGCGCAGCCCTCGCAGAAGCGCATCTAGCCACGCTCATCCAACGTGAGCTCACCATTCCGGTGCATAGAACAATCCTGTGGTCAGATTCCACGACAGTACTCGCCTGGATCAAATCGGATTCATGCAAATACAAAGTCTTCGTGGGAGTCAGAGTCACTGAGATTCAAGAGTTAACCGGAGAGTTAACCGGAGAAGCAAACTGGCGCTATGTTGATACAAAACACAACCCAGCTGACGTCATCACCCGGGGAATGTCCCTAGATGACTTAACCCGTCATAACATCTACAGTGACGGACCAGCATTCCTCAAGCTCCCGGAAGGAGATTGGCCCACGCCCACCCCGAGGGAAGCAAGTGACGAGGAGGCTGAGAATAAGAAACCCATGTTCTGTGGATTGAGCACTGTTGTCTCCGCAGACCCCAACATAGACGATTGCATTACCATAGAGAGTGCGCAGCAACAGACATTCCTGCGGCACCACCCAGAGATTAAGTCCCCCGCTGATATGTCAGCAGCTGACTACGAGGAAGCAGAACTGCTTCTACTGCAACGAGCCCAGAGAGACTCGTTCCCCGATGAACTAGACTGTCTACAGGGAGGAAAGCCCGTCCCATCAGACAGCAGATTGATTCATCTGGCCCCCGAGAGTGACACACATACCCTCATCAGAGTGGATGGTCGCCTGCGGAGAGCCCCCAATTTACCGGATGACATTAAGTACCCGATCGTATTGAACAGCCGACACAAGGTCACAGAGCTGATTATAAAGAAATACGACGAGGATGTACACCACGCAGGAGCAGAGAGAGTCTTCGCGGAAATCAGACGTCGTTACTGGATACTTCAAGGAAGAGAGGCGGTGCGACGCTTCCAGCGAACCTGTCTAGACTGCCGAAAGTGGCGCGCGCAGCCCAGCATACCACGGATGGCTGACCTACCTCCATGTCGCCTCCGACTCGGCGACAAGCCATTCCACTCAACAGGCATGGACTGTTTTGGCCCGCTGCACATAAAGAAAGGAAGAGGCACCGAGAAGCGGTGGGGTATTGTATTCAAATGCACGACCACCAGAGCGATACATATCGAGCTCCTTCCGACCATGAGCGCAGACTCATTCCTTATGGCCTTCCGAAGATTCACATCACGGAAAGGAAAACCGTCTACATTATTGTCCGATCACGGGACAAACTTCAAAGGCGGAGAAAGAGAGCTGAGGGAGAGCTTCCAAGCTATGGGCCCAGAACTTAAGACCCACCTCGCTCCAGCCCAGATTGACTTCCAATTCAACCCCCCAAACGCACCCCACTTCGGTGGAACTTGGGAACGAGAAGTACGTTCTATAAAGACAGCCCTGTACGCAGTACTTGGGGCCCAGACTGTGGCGGAAGAAGTCCTAATGACAGTCCTCACGGAGATTGAGGGAGTATTGAACTCAAAGCCCCTCGGTTACGTCTCCAGTGATGTAGCAGATGTCGACCCAGTCACCCCCAACACCCTCCTGATGGGGCGGCTAGATCCCGCATTACCCCAGACAATGTACCGGCCTGAAGAAGCGAACGGCCGACGAATGTGGAGGTACAGCCAAGTATTAGCCGACAAGTTTTGGAGCAGTTTCCTACTGCACTACCTACCGTCTCTACAGACCCGCCAGAAGTGGGTAAAAGAGAGAGACAATTTGACGGAAGGAACAGTCGTCATGATTATTGACCAGTCACTACCCAGAGCTATGTGGCCGGCTGGCCGCGTAAGCAAAGTGATCACCGGTGCCGATGGCAAGGTCCGAGCAGCTGAAGTACTCGTCCAGGGGCGCATTTACACCCGTCCTGTGGCGAGGCTCATAGAACTGCCCCGACTCCCAGACACAATCGATGATGACCATGACCCTATGACTTTGTGAGTTGACTGACCCTTACAGCGAACCCTTGAGTGGTAGACAGTGCGGTTAATCTGTCTCTGCTTAACTAATTGGGTTGGGACCAATTAGGGGGCGGCTGTTCTGAAGGATCAGATTAAACCGAATATATATATTTATTTATATATATTTAATTGTATTTGTATATCCCCTGATATCCCTTGTATATTCCTTGTACAATATGCATTGAATATCCCTTCTAGTCTACTGAACATCCCATAATAGTCTCCATTCTACCATTGGACGAGACCTTGGTGCCAGGTCGCCATACCCCTCAGACCAGGTTCAATCGTACCGCTCAACATGTATGGACAAGTCCTAGTTCCGCGTAGGAATATGTCTACCGCACCACTAATGGTACTATTTGTTCATAGTGCGTATATATACTGCGCTATTAAAGTAGAGCTTTCTTTTAGTCCAGTTCCTTGCCCTCCAACAGAGTGGCAGACGCAAGAGCCTCCCCGCGAACCACGTGTGGGCAGTAAGGCCAATTCGGCCCAGTATCGGCATTGAGACATCGTGTATATTAATATTTGAATAGTCATATTTGGCACTATATCGTCGAGTTGGACGTATTCTATTAAGCTAATAATAGTCTATTCATATGTAGTGCCTCGTGCGGTAAGAGTTCTATAGTAATCAGCACCCCCATCGTTTCGGGCATCAGCTGGACGCTTATCCCGGGTGGTTGACCCCACGTGAAGCTGCACCCGAGGAGCTCCAGGCCAAAGAGCGAGTGGACCTGTATATTGGATTATTCTACCGACGACGGCTAGCCTTCCCCGGCTTGGATTATGCTTTGAGTACTTTGATTATTCTATGGATAAAGGCCAACACTGCGGTGTGTTGGAAATACCCCCTCCGGAGAGGACGACAGGTGAGAAGACGCTCTACACGACGAGGTCGCCTCACGTCTCTCCATCGTGGACCGGAGGACGCCGGCCACAGAGAGTCCAACTGCTTTCATCTGTGGATCGAGGATCGCTGGGCACCGGGTCGCACGACTGTGGGCTCTCCCAGGATACCCTCGGCCAGACGGGATACAGCCAGACTCTACCCCCCCCCCTCCAGATGTCCTACAAGCAGTCGGAACCTTCCCCTAGTGTATCCAGCTATATAATCATTCAAGTATCATTGCTATTGTTCCCTAAATATTCCAGGTTGTATATTTGCTTCCTGCGCAATCAGAGATTGGACATTCGATATTGATCTACCTACGAATACTCATTTGCCATAAAAGTGCATACTATTTCAAATCATAAATGTAATTAAGTGATCGTTGTACATACCTTTTGCTATGTATTATTATTAAACGCAGACTTTCGACTTGGTACATTTGTGTTGGATCCGTTTCATCAGGTGGGAGTGTTTATCATAATTATTTATACCTAGTACTGGGTGGCCAGAGTCTAAAGTACAAGAGGTAGTGGTAGTAAGTATCATATCTAACCATACAGTCAGGGAATTGTACCCCTCAGTTACACTCATATTATTAACATTGACAAACATATTTACAATTAGCATTTTATAAAGTAGAACTGTAATGTGTACTTTCTCAGTCAGTGCTATGTGCAGTCATCTTATGCAGTATCACTTTTCACATCAAAACAAAAGTAGAACTGTAATGTGGACCTTCTCCTATTAACATTGACAAACATATTTACAATTAGCATTTTATAAAGTAGAACTGTAATGTGTACTTTCTCAGTCAGTGCTTAAAGTGCAGTAATCTTATGCAGCATCACTTTTCACATCAAAACAAAAGTAGAACTATAATGTGGACCTTCTCCTATTAACATTGACAAACATATTTACAATTAGCATTTTATAAAGTAGAACTGTAATGTGTACTTTCTCAGTCAGTGCTAAGTGCAGTCATCTTATGCAGCATCACTTTTCACAGCAAAAAAAAAGTTGAACTATAATGTGGACCTTCTCCTATTAACATTGCCAAACATATTTACAATTAGCAGTTTATAAAGTAGAACTGTAATATGTACTTTCTCAGTCAGTGCTAAGTGCAGTCATCTTATGCAGCATCACTTTTCACAGCAAAACAAAAGTAGAACTATAATGTGGACCTTCTCCTATTAACATTGCCAAACATATTTACAATTAGCATTTTATAAAGTAGAACTGTAATATGTACTTTCTCAGTCAGTGCTTAAAGTGCAGTAATCTTATGCAGCATCACTTTTCACATCAAAACAAAAGTAGACCTGTAATGTGGACTCTCAGGGAAAGATAAAAAAAAAATTTAAATTTTTTTTCAGGGAAAGATCTACAGGGAAAGTCTCAAAGATCGACCAGTCATCCAATGCTTCCAAAGACATGTTGTCTCCGATCATGGCCAGAGATGAATTCCTCACAGAGTGCTCTCATGTCAAAGTCATCAACCCTTTCTTGATGTATATGACAAACTGCCACACTGTTCAACCTTTTCTGCTTCATGGAGTTGCGAAGCCAGGTCTTCAACCTCCGGAGTCCGCTGAAACTCCTCTCAGCTTCAGCAGAGGATGAGGGAACAACCAGCAACAGCCTCACAAGGACCTCCACCTGATCAAAAAGACCTCTGACTTCAGGCAACATGCCTCTCAGGATGTCTGCAGCTTCTGTGCTTGATGCATAGGTGTTATTTGCTTTGAACATTGTTGTGGAAAATGTGTATACGGGGGTGGAGGTAGGAAAGGGGTTAGTCTTGACTAGTTTAATATAGGTCAACTAGCAGGGCTCAAAGACACTAGGGCGACAGTCTGGCTGATGTTCTTAAAACAACCTCAAGTATAGGACAGATAGACATTTCAAGTAAATCACATCTTGTTCTTTTCTTTTTTAATCTTGACTCCAGCTTTGTCTCAGGACGATAAACCTTTAGACTTATCTTCTGTTTTTATTCTCTCTTCTATGTTAAATCTATGTGTCATCTTAATGTACGTCATGTCATATCTGATAATATGTTACGTCATCATATCTGTCATGTCGGGGCAGGGCTGGGAAGGTATTATCTGGGGGAACGGGGGGTTGGGGGGAGAGTGTTTTTCTTCAACTATGGTGACCGTCTACTGAGCCATAGCTTTTGCTGTTAAAACTTCTTTTCCTAAATAAATTACCTACTTGTTAAAATTGGAAATATCGTCTCCTGCTGTGTTAAACAACCATCAGCCACAACATTTGGTGACCCTTGACCTGTAGACCGCCCTGCTGGGCCCCTCACACGGCCAGCTCCGGACCTCTCCCGTAGAAATTCTGGCGGTGTCGACAAACAATAACACAGGTGAGCATTTTTGCTTTTTATTAGAATGTCCGTAAGAGATTCTGCGGGAGGAAAAAGTTGAGCTGGCTGTGTGACGAGGTCTGGATGGACGGCTAAAACGAACACGAGTGGTGAGGTGTTGACACTAGGGCGAATCCTCTTTTAACAGGCTATAAGTGCGCCACTAATCAATTTTAATTGCATGTTTTCGACCTATCTGGTTAAACTTTTCTCTCTGGTCAAATTTTTCTCTGACCCTTTACAAACACTCTCGCACCATTTATCCCCCCACCCCCCCCCCCCCCATCGCATTGTTGTCACTTGCATATGGCAGATCAGTCAGCATGGATTGTCTGTAAACTTTAAATACATGGCAGTTTGGTCTGTTAGAACAGACTGTGATCTTATATCTATGCATTGTTGAGACGGGCTATTTAGAAGCAGTTTGCGATCGTTAGTACATATCTTAAACTACCGGTGTACATTGTTACAAATACAGTAGACTGAGCCAATTTGGGCTATGTTATAAGAGATGCAATGTGATCTTGAAATAAACATCGTGGCTATCCTCTCTCCTCTGTTTGTCTGAAAAGACAAAACCTGGATTGACCGCACCACGACCACGGCAAAGTCGAACTTCAAGACGACAAAAGGTAATCTGTTCTTAAAAGAACAGGGTTGGAAAAGAGCAAGCCCCTGCTCTCCCCCCAAAGAAATATACATTGCTTAAAAAGTTAGCTATTATACACCCCAATAGGACGCACCAGGTTGGGAAAAAAGTAAACTGTTTGGATCAGAGATCAGGCCCCTGATCTCTCTCTCTCTCTCTCTCTCTCTCTCTCTCTCTCTCTCTCTCTCTCTCTCTCTCTCTCTCTCTCTCTCTCTCTCTCTCTCTCTCTCTCTCTCTCTCTTTCTTTCGTACATGTATAGAAACTATATTGGTCGCAAAGATAACTGTAACAAGGATTCCATGCACGAAACACTAAAAACGCATGTTTTTTAATAAACTCTTGATTAAAGACACACAGCCCAGTTTAAAGGAGCAATCAGCGATAGTTGGAAAATAACTCATTCTGGGCGTTGAGCCAGCTAAGAAGTCTGGGCGTTGAGCCAGCTAAGAAGTCTGGGCGTTGTGCCAAGAGAGATAGCTCTCTCTCTCTCTCTCTCTCTCTCTCTCTCTCTCTCTCTCTCTCTCTCTCTCTCTCTCTCTCTCTCTCTCTCTCTCTCTCTCTCTCTCTCTCTCTCTCTCTCTCTCTCTCTCTCTCTCTCTCTCCTGGGTTTGCTGACCCCTGTTGGTAAGCCAAGGTGTAGCATACAAACTCATCACATCTCTTTCTCTCTTGGGTCTTTCTCTTGGGTTTGCTGACCCCTGGTGGTAGAAAACACACACACACACCGACATACACACATACACACACACACACACACACACACACACACACACACACACACACACACACACACACACACAGTCAACACACACAGCCACACAGACACACACACCGACACACACACACACACACACATTCCTGTGTACACACATACAATACACACATACAATACACACACACGTCTGTGCAAAGGCACACAGACACACACAGACACACACACACACTCACCACACACAGACACACACACACACACACACACACACACACACACACACACATTCCTGTGTACACACATACAATACACACATACAATACACACACGTCTGTGCAAAGGCACACAGACACACACACACACACACACACAGTCACACACACACACACACACACACAGACACACACACACACACACACACAGACACACACACACCGACACACACACACACACACATTCCTGTGTCCCGGTAGACAGCGGGTTGTGACGCACACACACACAGTCACACACACACAGTCACACACACACACACACACAATCACACACAAACACACACACACACCGACATACACACATACACACACACACACACACACACACACAGACACACACACTGACATACACACACACACACACACACACACACAGTCACACACAGACACACACACACCGAGTTGTAGAACCAGGTTAACTGTGTCCTGGAGTAGTAGTTGTAGCGTTGTAGTTGTAGATCTAGGTTAACTGTGTCCTGGAGTAGTAGTTGTAGAGTAGAACCAGGTTAACTGTGTCCTGGAGTAGTAGATCCAGGTTAACTGTGTCCTGGAGTAGTAGTTGTAGTTGTAGATCCAGGTTAACTGTGTCCTGGAGTAGTAGTTGTAGAGTAGTAGTAGATCCAGGTTAACTGTGTCCTGGAGTAGTAGTTGTAGAGTAGTAGTAGATCCAGGTTAACTGTGTCCTTGAGTAGTAGTTGTAGAGTGGCTGAAGTACAACCACACACACACACACACAACACAATAAACACACACACACACTAAACAACGATGCATACAGCAGAGGACATACTGTTAGACCGGAACCCGCTCATAAAGAACCTAATTCTCAAGGTAGGTGTCCGTTGGCAGAGGCGTACAAAGGCCGGGGACACAAAATGGCCTTCCGGAGGTACTTTTGATCTCGACGTATGCGAAGAGATGAATGTAATGATTCGTAACCACAAGCCAGGCGACAACAGCAAAAAGAGGTTGAAAAAGAGGACAGAAGAGTTGGGGGTAATGAAGCTCTACGCCCAGAAGGGGAGAGCATACAGGCAGGAAGCTTTAGCGCTAAATCAGAGAGAGACGGATATAGGGAAACCAACATCCCCACCTTATGTCACGCAATTGCCGGTGGGCACTGTGACAATAAGAGGAGAATATGAGGAGACGGAATTAGGGACCCCCGCTAGGTCAGAAACCCCCGCTAGGTCAGAAACCTCCGCTAGATCAGAGACCTCCCTTAGGCGAGATACCCCCCCCAAACTGACCCCGCAGGATCTCTATCCGAAAGCCCTGGCGGCATATGGCGAGACAGTACGTCGGAAGTTGTATACTGCAGAGGAAGAGGAGGTAGAGAACCTGGGCAGGCAGAGGGAGGGAGTCGGGAGGAAGATAGAGGAAGAGCCCCGTCAGAGTGTGGCACAGCAGACATCAGAGAAACACGGAGCGTGTGGCCACACTAAACTGTTGAATGAGGAGGAAGATGAGAATGACACGAAACCAGGACAGGAGAAAGGAAACATTACAGGAACCCTGACTTTCGCCCCTACATTCGTGGGAAGTGTGACAAGCACAGGCCAGTTTCCCCTGCTAATAAAGGGGAACGATATCTTTCACATGCCATGGTCACCTCTAGACATCGATGGTTTAATAGTAAGACTACCGGACCTTTCAGAAGGAGCCTCCAGGTGGATCACGCAGTTTGAGGAAAATACGTCATCTTTTCTGCTAGCAGTGGGTGACGTCAAATCCCTGTTGACGCGTTTGCTAGGAGTTGGTGCCTGCCGGGACATCATGGGTGATACATCGATGCGAGTGGCATGCGACACGCAGGCCCATGATGGAGACATATTCAACGCGCATAGAGCGGCGTTGTGGTACAAACTCAGGAATCAATATCCATCACGTATTAATCCGGCAAAACTGGCAGGCAACCCCATAATGGAGACGGAAGGGCCTGGCGCCTATGTGAACAAAGTACTGAAGGAGTGGAGAGGTGAGCTAGGACACAACCCAGAAATTGACCCGTTGCAGAGAGCGATGTTTAGAGAAAGTGTGATGAGAGGGCTTCCAGAGGTGGTTAAGAATAGACTGGAAGACGTGGTGGGGTTAATGGACATGACTTATCCTTTGTTCTGTGCACATGTAACACATAGTGTGGAGAAGCAAAGGGCTCAGGAGCAGAAAGTCAGGGATCAGGATAGAAATGACGCAAGGAAGTTAACTCAGCAACAACTGCAGCCCCAAAGGAGGTTGCAGGCAGTAATGGTGTCATCTGCTACCTCTCCACCCATGCAGGACCAGGGACCCCCGCCTGCACCTCAGGTAGTGAGAAGCTATGGCTATAGTTCACAGAACCAGGCGTCCAGGCGGCAGGCAGGGAATGGGCAATCAGGCCCACGGTTTACACAGGGACCGGGGAACGAACAACAGTTTCCCCGTTTCCACTGTTGGAACTGCGGCATGCAGGGACACAGGGAAATGAGATGTAGGCAACCATACCGTCCCGGCTCGGAGTATGGAAGACCCGTGCGCCAGGGGGAGTCACAAGGGCCCCACGACCAGGGGGAGACAGGAGGGCCCCGAAACCAGGGGGGTAATCACTAGGGGTGCCCAGAGAATGCGACGGGGGGAAATCAAATGATTGTGGTTTCCAAGGGAGCTGAGCAAGAACCTATTCTGCAGGTCCTAGTGGAGGGCAAATTAACAGAGATGATGGCAGACACTGGAGCAGGTTTTTCCTGCATAAAGCAAAAATACGCCGCTCACTTACCCCAGTCTGGACAGTATGTTCGGACGGTCGGATTCTCGGGAAAAACACAATTAATACCCACATCAGATCCAATCTCTATGACGTATAACAACAAGACCATAACAATACCTGTATTAATTTCGGACAGCACCCCGCGCAATCTCTTGGGACGAGATGCAATGTGTAAACTAGGCTGTAAAATCCTATGTACGCCTGAGGGGATTCAAATTGAACAAGACGTGTACCAAATGATGCTACAAGGGACGGGGGAGAAAGAGGCCACTGTGTTCTGGCTGGGCAACATAGATGCAGAGCTGCAAAGGGTCTGTGACCCCTGGGAGCCATTTCTGAAAACCCAACTGCCTCAGTCTAGACAAACAAACATGGAGGCACATTGCACACTACAGTATTTGACGAATAGTGACCTAGTTAGGAACAAGGCATGGTTGCAGGGACAGCCCGAGCAGGTGCAGATTAACTCATCTACGATAATTGTAGGGAGACAGGGCGCGGCGTTGAGGGTTAACACGAGTAAGTATCTACGGGAACAACATAGACTAAGAGACGCCGCCCCACACATCACACTGAGAATAAATCCTGGTTACGAATCCGAACATCTAGGTTCAATGATACAGGAATCCGAGACTCAAAGGTGGGTCTCCACGGAATCTCCGCTAATTTGGAACAGCGCAGATGGGAGTTTCATAAAAATAATGATTTCCTTTTCAGTTTTGGCAAAACCGCAAGTAATCAGATTACCAGGAGACCCTTGCGTTATTCCAGAGGCGGATGCTTTGCTGGAACAGGACATGTTGGCGCGCACCCCGGAACGGTTGTGGTCAAAACACGACACAGATGTGGGTCTAATATTGTCGGCACAGCCAGTGAAGGTCAGGTTAAAGAAGGGTTGTAGACCACCCTTTATCAGACAGTATACAATGAAGCCAGAGTCGGAGGAAGCTATATCACATCAGATTGAGGGACTGTTAAAGGGGGGAGTGCTCGTCCCTTTCAAATCCAGATGTAATACACCTATCCACCCAGTGCTAAAGGCGGACAGGGCTAGGTACAGACTGGTACACGATTTGAGGGCGGTGAACGACGTGGTGTCTGGACCAGAGGCGGAAGTCGCTAATCCACACACCCTCCTGACAAACATCCCGAGTAGCTCGCAGTACTATACGGTCATTGATCTCACGCAGGCATTCTTCAGTGTTCAATTGGAAAAAGAGTCTCAGTATCTGTTTGCTTTTACCCACAGGGGGAAACAATACTCTTACACCCGGTTGCCACAAGGGTTCGCGCACTCGCCGCATTACTTCTCGAAGGCGCTCAAGGAAGACTTGCAAGGAGTGTGCGACACACTACTCAGCACGGTTTTACTGTATGCAGATGACATTCTAATCTGCTCGGATACACGTCAGCAGTGCCATGAGGACTCCATCAAAGTTTTGAGTGGATTGGCCGTGGGAGGCCACAAGGCATCCCGTTCAAAACTGCAGTACTGCCAGCCAAAAGTTGAGTACTTGTCTCGCGTCATTCAAAAGGGCATAAAAAACATCTCACCCACGCAACTCGAAGCTGTATCCAAGGCACCTAGGCCATTGACGGTCCGACAGATGATGACGTTTTTAGGGATGACTGGGTACAGCTCTGAGTGGGTGGAGGACTATACGATAGCGACAGCGCCATTGAGGATGATGATAAAAGAGGCGGGTACAGACAAGCTTCGCGCTCCCTTGACATGGACCGAGGAGGGGGAGGACGCGTTCATAAACATTAAGCGTCTGTTGTTACAGGCCCCTGCCCTGGCGCTGCCGGATTATGAGAAGTGTTTCCACCTATTCGTCTCACCTGACTCAAACACAGGGGGTGAGTGGGAAAAAACAACCGATAGCATA
The DNA here is from genome assembly GCF_963971535.1 of Notolepis coatsorum. Classification (NCBI taxonomy): domain Eukaryota; kingdom Metazoa; phylum Chordata; class Actinopteri; order Aulopiformes; family Paralepididae; genus Notolepis; species Notolepis coatsorum. The sequence goes on along the minus strand of NC_140168.1, from coordinate 203,511,837 downwards.
TTACTCTAGAGCTCTTTCGCCGGTAGAGCAGGGTCTGCCACCTTGTTATCAGGCCCTGGCCGCAGCACATTTGATGTATGAGAAGGCAACGGCCGTGACAATGGGATATGACATTTGCATTTGGACACATCACAAATTGGCAAACTTGATTGAAAGAGGCAAATTTGTTCTGACCAGCCAACGGCAACAGGCTTACATGAGGCTCCTGCAGTACTCGGACGTTACGATAAAAACATGCCACGGCAGTAACCCGGCGGATCTGGTACCACTCCCGAGCGAGGGTCAACCGCATGAGTGCGAGGTGGAGGTACAGGCTTTCGTGAAACTCCGTCCTGATTTGGGAGTCGACCCGCTCGCGATAGCAGAACTCTCACTTTTTGTGGATGGGTCCTGCTATCGGGAGGGGGAAAATTTAAGGTCAGGATACGCCGTCGTACAGTGCAAACCTAACGGAGAAACACTAACAAGAAAGGCCGGACAATGCATGCAACCATGTTCGGCCCAGCTTGCAGAACTAATAGCACTAACAGAAGCATGCATAATAGCTAAAGATCGCACGGTTAACATCTTTACAGACTCTGCTTATGCGCATGGCGTATGCCACCTATTCGCGGCCATTTGGAAGGCAAGAGGCTTTAAGAAATCGGACGGCTCACCGATCCTTCACCACAAGCAGGTTGTGGCGCTTATTCAGGCTGTAAAGTTGCCCAAAAGCATTGCTATCGTAAAGTGCCAGGCACACAGAAAAGACCTGTCTTTTGTGACGACGGGAAACAACGCGGCGGACGAGGCCGCGAAGGCGGCGGCTGCGGTGCCGTCCACGGCTGTTCTGATGTTTGCGGCCGAACTGACGACTGAGGTAACTGAGGATAATTTGAGTGATCTTCAGGACTCAGCCACGCAGGCCGAGAAACAGTCGTGGACGGAGAGGGGGGCTGTAAGGGGGGCAGATGGTCTGTGGAGGAGTCATAACGGTTTGATAGTCGCCTCCATCGATCTTCTGTCCTTGGTGATACCTGAGGCTCATGGTGTTGATCACTGTGGAAGAGCAGAGACCCTGAAACGAATCACGAAAATGGGATTTTGGTCCCCAAAGCTTCAGGCACAAATTGACGTTACACTAGCCAGGTGTTTAACATGCTTACAGGGCAATGTGCGCAAAGGAGTACCGACAGTGGCGGCTTACACACCCCTCCCTGAGGGACCATTCAGACATCTGATTATGGACTACACGGATATGATAACGCCAGTGCAGGGCAAACGATACCTCCTGATAGTAGAAGACTGCTTTAGTCGCTGGATTGAGGCCATTCCATCTAAACACAAGAACGCGGACACAGTGATCAAGTTCCTGTGTCGCGAGGTCATTCCGAGATTTGGAATTCCCACGATATTACAAAGCGATAATGGCCGCGAGTTCATCGACAAGGTGGTTAAAGGGCTGATGCAGAAATTAAGTATAAAACAGCGCCTTTCCTGTGTCTATAGTCCCGGGTCGCAGGGAAAGGTGGAAAGGGCCAATCTGGTCATTAAAAACAAACTGTTGAAAATCTGTATGCAAACTAAGCTTAACTGGATTGATGCTTTGCCACTTGCTCTGATGGCTATTAGAAGCAGCGTAAACCGCCAAACACAGCTAACACCGCATGAAATGCTTACAGGCCGCAGCATGCCAGCACCGCCATTTAGACACCTGGCTAGGGGCCCGGCATTAGATATTTTTTAGCAAGATCTGAAAAAATATCTTCAGCAAGTGACTAAAATACATGAAGCTGTGTTTCGACAGGAGCAGAGAAAGGAGAAAAAGGGGGTGAAGGAGGCAGAGAAGGAAGCCACCAAACCGAGGCTGATCCCTGGGGATCTGGTCTTCGTAAAGGTCCACAAGAGAAAGTGGTCATCACCCCGGAGAGAGGGCCCATACGAGGTGATCCGATCGACTGGAACGGCAGTCCAAGTCAAAGGATCAACGACCTGGTTCCACTTCAATCACTGCATAAAGGCCAGCGGCGATCTCTTGGGGGATACAATCGATCGCAGTTATGCAGAACCCGACATGGAGGGCCCGAGACGGCAACTGGAAGGTGCAGTGCCTGCTGATGCTCCCGCAGATGTTGGCAGCAGTGTGCGGACGGTCGGCCGGGCGCAACGACGTCATTGAGAACCGTCACGGTCGACCCGTCCTTGAGGATGACGGGTTTGAGTGGGTAGGAGTCCCACGGGGTCCCGCTCAGGCTCAAGTACCGGCAGGCTTTCATGACCAGGCTCAGAATCAGGCGCCCCCTCTGCCCCCCATCGAGGAAGGGGGGGAGAAGATAAGACTACAACCAAAAGGGGTGTTTCCCGGAGGACCGCAAGGGCATGTTTTTGATTTTGACCATTCCCCCGTTACAGGCGGGGATACTTACCATTATACTAACGAGGATCGGGTTGTGGGGGTAGATAGGAGGGTTGAGCCTGTCCCGAACCAGGCACAGGGGACAGGGGTGAGGGGAAAAAGGGAGGTCAAGGACGCTGAGTCGGAAGAGGTGGGGAGACAGGATATGTTCCAGAGGACAGCCGGAACGTTGAGGGACTCAGTGGGCTCACTCTGGGCCAGGTTGAGGGGTTTGCTTCCTTCCGGGGAACAAGATGGGGGCGACTATGACTATGACGAGGAAGACCCGGAGGCTGACCCGATGTATAGGGCGGCTTTAGGGAATGAGTGGTTTAAGTGGGTCCAGTACACGAGCGCGCAGAATCAGATAGAGGATTGTTATGTCTGCTCCAAGGCACGTCCGGATAGGCTGCTGGTGAAGGGCACGAAGTTCAGTTGGGCTCAGTGTGACAGGGACGCAGAGGCATGGGAGGGGCCCCATAATAGTCGCCCTTGGTGCGAGGCAGAGTGTTTGGGGTTTCTCGGCTCTAGTCGTTTTAAGGCGGCAGGAAACGTCACGGATTTCAAGGATGTCACTATGCGGGAACGTTGTAGGAAATTGGATGTACGTGTGCAGGGGGTAGCGACGGGGTTGCCAATACCCAGAGGTGTCAAACTATGGCTGACCAAGGATTTCGAGTGCTTGCAAAAGGAGGGGACCCGGGACGTAGGGGAGGTGGCAGAGGGGCGGTGCACTACTATTTGGAGCATCACGACTAACTGCACGAAAGAAGGAAAGTGTGGACACGGGGTCGTGTTAAAGGGAGTGGATACCAACCCACGGCCTGTAGCTTGCCCTTTTCATGTCCAGGATATAGCACTGGCGGACCAATACTGGCTCTGCGGCGGTAGGAGGTTGAGGAATACACTTCCGTTAGATTGGTCAGGTAGATGTGCCCGGGTTCAGGCGATCATGCCAATGGTGGTCCTACCATTATCAGTGACGGAAGGACCTTCTGAGTCTCCTATCTCTCGAACGAAGCGTAGCTACAAGGCAGACCCAAGGGTGTATCTGGACAGCATAGGACAGCCAAGGGGCATTCCAGCCGAGTTCATGGCTAAGAATGAGATTGCGGCAGGGTTTGAGTCTATTCTGCCATGGATATCGGTCAATAAGAACACCGGGTGGATCAACTATTTGTTTTACAATCAGCAGCGGTATCTCAACTACACCGAGGAGGCGTTGGATGCAATGGGGGACCAGATGCACGCGACCAGTACGGTGGCGTGGCAGAATAGACAGGCTCTGAACTGGTTAATGGCGGAGAAGGGTGGAGTCTGTTCCATGTTTGGACAGTACTGCTGCACATTCATTCCGACGAATGTGGGGCCAGGGGGAAAGTTCTCCGAGGCCATGGCTAAGCTGAAGGATTTGAGGGAGGAGTTGAGGGGGAATTCTGGCCGGAATGAGGAATGGTGGGGGAGTGGGGTGTTGGAAAGATTGGGACAGTGGGGAAGCATAGTGATGCAGACGGGGATATCCATTGGGGTGGCAGGGTTGATATTGGTTCTCCTTTTCTGTTGTGGTATGCCTCTCTTGGGTAGGCTGGTAACTTCACACGTAACGAGCCGAATGCTGAGGTGGGACAGAAAGAGATTGAGCCACAAATCGGGCCATGCCCTCAGCTTTATGCTGCCTTAGAGGGAGACGAGGGGATAGAGGATTAGGGGTATGGTGAGGTAGGGACATTTTCTTTTTGTTGGTTCAGTTTTGTTTGTTTTATTCCTTTAACTAGGGGTATGGTGAGGTAGGGACATTTTCTTTTTGTTGGTTCAGTTTTGTTTGTTTTATTCCTTTAACTCGGCGTATGGTGAGGAAGGGACATTTTCTTTTTGTTGGTTCAGTTTGTTTGTTTTATTCCTTTAACTAGGCGTATGGTGAGGAAAGGACATTTTCTTTCTGTTTGGTTCAGTTTTGTTTGTTTTATCCCTTTTACTTCAAAAAAAAAAAAAAAAAAAAAAAAAAAAACATGTAAAGGTTTTTTGGAGACATTTTGTATTGGTTCTTTCCTTTAAGAGTGACGGGGGATGGTCTGAGTGATGGTTTATTTTTTATTATTTTTGCTTATTTTACTCATGGTCCTGGTCAAACCGGAATGGGAAGGGGCATCGGTATGGAATGGTACGGAGTGTCGGTTCTGAGCCTGAGGAAGCATTGAGAAGAAGTGGTCTGGGGATCGGTTCTGGGGACTGGAGGGGCAAAGGGGGGGGCTAATGCAGTGGGCAAGATGGGCACCTCCCGTCGAAGATGGGGGGACACGTGGTGAGGTCGGGACCAGCGCCTCCCGTCCAGGCATGGGGACATGCTTCTACGGGGACTGGAGGTGTGGCGTGGTGGTTGCTGTATTGGCAAAATGTGACTTTTGGCAATACGGTGAGGAGACTATGGCGTGGGCATGGAAGGGGGGCTGAGCGATGGACACTAGGACTCAATGTTATGGAAGAGACAATGTCATTTTTTTTTTTTTTTTGGGAGGGATGTTCTATGTTTAGTTCTGACGGTCAACTTCTCCTTTCCCTGATGAGAGTCGCGGTTTCCGGCCGGAACTGTGGCTCATTTGGTAAGCGGTGGAGGTTGGGGGGATTTGTCTGTCAGGTTAGGATTATAAATTGGGGTATTTTGTTGATGTTTTATTATTACTCTTGTTTGGAACGGTTTTGTGTTTTGGTAAGAACGGTAGTCAGCCTTTGTTGGTCCGTTAGGGGTCCAGTGAATGAAGTAAGGTTTCTTGTTTAGTTAGACATTTATAAAATTTATTATATGGCTAGGTTTCTGGTTTAGATTAGGCATTTAAACTTTTATTATATAATTGTGGTTTCTCGTTTAGTTAGACGTTCACATTTTCTTGGTTATATGATTTGGGTGGGACTAGGGATAGCCCCAAATGGGGGAATGTTGTGGAAAATGGGTATACGGGGGTGGAGGTAGGAAAGGGGTTAGTCTTGACTAGTTTAATATAGGTCAACTAGCAGGGCTCAAAGACACTAGGGCGACAGTCTGGCTGATGTTCTTAAAACAACCTCAAGTATAGGACAGATAGACATTTCAAGTAAATCACATCTTGTTCTTTTCTTTTTTAATCTTGACTCCAGCTTTGTCTCAGGACGATAAACCTTTAGACTTATCTTCTGTTTTTATTCTCTCTTCTATGTTAAATCTATGTGTCATCTTAATGTACGTCATGTCATATCTGATAATATGTTACGTCATCATATCTGTCATGTCGGGGCAGGGCTGGGAAGGTATTATCTGGGGGAACGGGGGGTTGGGGGGAGAGTGTTTTTCTTCAACTATGGTGACCGTCTACTGAGCCATAGCTTTTGCTGTTAAAACTTCTTTTCCTAAATAAATTACCTACTTGTTAAAATTGGAAATATCGTCTCCTGCTGTGTTAAACAACCATCAGCCACAACAACATGGCTAGCTGAACATCCAGCATCCTCCTGTTCATCTCTGGATACTTGTCCACAATGTCATCACTTTCTCCCCGAATAAGCACACCCTCCAACTTCTGAAGCACTTCAAAGCTTCTTTGATTAAACCGCTCTCGGAATTGCAGATCTGCTGTGTCCAGTATTTTGAAGAACTCCCCTCTGAAGAAGTCCACAGAAGTTGCTGGGACATGTGCTGCAGCGTCACCAGTTAGACGTTTTGGAGGGTTGCGGATACGAGGCATTTCCATCGGATCGATGTTTAGTGAGGTGACCAGCTTTGCTGTGTTGTCAAATATCTGTGAATGAATGAAAACTTTATTTAACAGATTGCAGAATGGGTACAATACAGTACAGCTCAATACACACAATTGTTAAGGGGATGCAGACCAGGGAAAGACTTTCGTCTTGTTTACATCAGGGTCCCCCTTTTTCAATTCTTAATGACATTTATGACATAGGATAGGGACATACATATATAGTACTGTTAGATTTGTGACATATACCTGTTGGAATCTTTCCTCTGTTCGTTTCTTGTGGAGAGCTGTCTTGACACACTCTACTGCAGCCTGCATCCCTGTGATTGTGGTGGTTCGCCTTTGCAAGGATTTGTTGAGGCATTCCATTTCCGCAAGAACCTCCAAAGCAAGATGGAGTCCCAGAACTGTGTTTCCTTTCTGGAATCTGTCAAGCAGACCATTTGCCTTTGTAGCTGATTCAGAGCTAGTTGAAGCCATCTCTTCCAAGCTGAGTAACACTGCCGCATACTGATTGAGGACTGTATGCACTGCTGCAACTCGCACAGTCCACCGTGTAGGACACATTGGCTTCAGTGTGGTGAAGGATCCATGTGATGATGTGGCAATGTTGCTGAAGATGTTCTTGAACTTGCCTGAAAGTCCAAACAGACGCCCCAATTCATGGACCCATTGCAGAGCATCACGGACTACAGATGAAGCTGTGCAAGTTGCCTGTGTTATCAAATTAACACAGTGTACGTACAGAGCCAGTGGCTGTGCTTGTGAAATATAGGCTTGTGCACCAGAATATTTTCCGGACATGTTTGCTGCTCCATCATATGTCTGTCCCCGGAGCCCATCAAGAGTCAAACCGAGACGAAACAGCACATCTTTGGCTACATTTGCTAGGTTTTGTCCAGTTGTGAGCTCAACTTCATATAAACCAACAAATTCTTCATGAGGAATAAGGTTGTGGTCAACTTAGCGAAGACAGATTGATTCCTGTTCGGTCCCAGTGATGTCCTGTGTTCCATCAATAATGATGGAGTATTGCAACTGTGGTTGTGATCTGATTTCAGTGGCTATATCTCTAATGATGGATTTTGCCATTATGTTCAACATTTCATTTTGGATTTTGGGGCTTGTGTAATCTTGAGGACGTGAATTAAGCCACTCGAACAACTTGGAGTCATCATCTGATCTCATCCTGAGTAACTGAGAAATATTTCCTTGATCTGATTCATGGCCTCTGAGAGCCAGACCTTGTCTGCCCAGGAATTGCACACTGCTCATGATCTTCTTCAAGCATGACATGGCTTTTTGCTGTGATGCTGCCAATGCACTAGAAAGCTGAGAATTAATAGGATTGGGTTCTGACAATGTGTAATAACTGCAAGCTTATGAGACTTGCTGTTTGTATGATCTGTAAATCTCTCCACAGCCTTTTTCCAGTTTCTGAATCCAGCAGAAACAAATGCTGGATCAGTGTATTTCGCCAGGGTAGACTTCTCACGTTGAAATGCGTTTGCACTATAAAAGCACAGGACTCCACTGTGTGTATGACTGTAGTGAATCCAAGGAAATACTTTAAACCATTTCTCTTGGAAACGTAGCGTTTTGTTTGCCTGTTTTTGAGCTGGTATTTCTTTTGGATTGGGCTGATATGGCTCAGTTATCTGCTGTGTGTCCACCTGCAGAATAAACAAAAAAAGAGAGAGACACCATTAGAACACATTAGGTTTAGGTTTACTTTATTTGATCAAGGGGGACAGCGTAGGCTATCAGGCTAACAGGCTTGTTATTATAGCAGAATAATATATTATCTGCATTTTTGTCAGTACAAGATTAATCAGTCAGTGAATAACATTGAATTAAAACAATAAAATGTCTTGCTGATGGACTCTGTAAACAGGCATTTAGGAATGGAATGCAACCCATCACACAGACAGCAGGTCAGTGTGTGAGACTCAGAGAGCAGGTCAGTGTGTGAGACTCACAGACAGCGGGGCAGTGGAGCGTCGGCTGTCCACGATGGGGGGTGTCGGGGTGTAGTGGGGCGCGCCGTGTCTGCTCTGCAGGGCGGGGATGGGTGGAGAGGGCTCCCTGTGCACCTGGGGACATACAACAGTCTGCTGGGTGGCAGCATGCACATTGCACAGGGTTTAGGGATGGGCACTTAAAAAAGAAAATCACAGACTTGAGTAACTACATTCATTTTATGATTAAATAGAGTCCCTGAACAGAAACTAATCTCTTCTATGGATGCCTCAACACAGCCTCTAAAACAGTGGTCCCCAAACTACGGCCTGCCTCCACACTTGGCCTGGCCCCCTAGAGCCCCGGAGCTTTAAAAAAATAAAAATAAAATATTATGTGTGTGATTGACTGTGACATATTTGGCACCATTAGAACACATTAGGTTTAGGTTTACTTTATTTTATTGATCAAGGGGGACCAGCGTACATTAATAAAACATTAATTGCACCAGTGTTCCATTCCCATTATTGATTGATTGATTGGAAATTGTATTTACTGATTGCAGAATGGGTACAACACAGTACGCCTCAATTAAGGGGATGCAGACCAGAGAAAGACTTTCGTCTTGTTTACATCAGGGTCCCCCATTTTCAATTCATCATTATTAGTCAGGTCGTCAGGATGATTGCAATGAGTTTGTACATGTTATTTGTATAATAACATGATTATGTCTTGATGATGGACTGTGTAAACATGCATTTGTCATGTCTTATGAACCACGATTATTTTCAAGAGAAACAAACAGGCAAAATAAATAGCCTAGCTAGCTTAGTCAATCTGGAAAAATACATTAGGCCTATAGGCCTATATCTACTATCTGTACGGCGCCGTGTTGGTCAATTTGGAAGAGTTTTAAGAAAATCTGCTAAAATGCTGTTACTTGCCATTGCCTTCCTGTTTCGTGGTGGAGTCATCACTGCTGCTGGTTTAGCTCTAGGCGCCGGCGACAGTTTAGCAAAACTTAGTTTGCTTTGCTGTAGCTTTCTCCTCTTTGGCGACGGTGCCATCCTCGTTGTTGTTGCATGCAGCCAGGTTGCATGCAGCCAGGTAGAGGACGCGTGTATAGGCAGCGTGGTGTTATATGTGATCACGAAGCGTCATCATGACGTATGAACACACTACACACACCTCGGCTCGGCTGACGACCGTCACCCGACACCAGAGCAGCCAATATGCAAATACGAGTACTGTGTAGTAGCGAGTCACAGTGCTGGCCGCCAGGCCGCGCAGTTGCAGCGGTTTGGGGGTAAAAACATGGGGGGGACAAATACTGCATTCTGAAATCATGCGGGGGACATTTTCCGGGGACCCCCGCGCAAGTTACGCCCCTGTTTGGACCAATCAGCCTCCTATGAGGAACTCTGGCAACTCTGGCAGCTACTGTACAGGTGTGTGTTGGGTGTTAGACGTGTACTACCTTCTTTGAATCAAGTTTTCCTTACAAAGATGGCAAGAATCGTATACCGACATAATGACTACAAGGCTAGCTACATAGCTAGGTTCCTCTTCAGCACTCTCCTACTACATCATGTGGTTTGTTGATCTGATTGGTTAGCCTGATGATTGATCCAATCAACTGCCAAGTATTGTTTTTTTTTAAGCGCCTGCCCTTTTCTAAACTTCTCAGATGGTTCCGTGTAACAAACCATCTGGCGTCTCAGGTGATAGGGGTAGAGGTGCTACCGTCTCCAGTGTGACTCTGTCTCCGTTTAAAAATAATAATAAACCTTATCCTGGCACGTCACAGCTTTAGCCAGAATACAGTACAGAGAGAGAGAAAGTGAATCATGCTCTTTCCCTCATGGGTCCATCTTACAATAGAAACATATTGCCATCACTGTAGTGTACCAAGGGCACCATGTCACACCCACACCCACACGCACGCACGCACGCACGCACACACGCACGCACGCACACACGCACGCACGCACGCACGCACGCACACACACACACACACACACACACACACACACACACACACACACACACACACACACACACACACACACACACACACACACACACACACACACACACACACACACACACACACACACACACACACACACACACACACACACACACACACACACACACACACACACACACACACACACTTTCATTTCAAGACGAGGCAAAAAGCAAGGATAACAAATCAATTAAAACATGTACAACTTGATTGACAACGGTTGGAGATCAAGGTTTTAAACTCTGCAACAGAGGGGAGAATCTCAAGGTTTAAGGACTGTTGGAGTTCATTCCATGAGCTAGAGGGGCATCATAATGTCAGGCGACAGTGGCTCAGGAGGTAGAGCAGACGTCTGGTAGATTCCCGCTGCTCCCGGGCAGCGTGTCGATGTGTCCTTGAGCAAGACACTTAACCCCTAATTGCTCCCGATGTGTAGTAGGTTGGCACCTTGCATGGTTTCCTCCGCCGTCGGTGTGTGAATGTGTGAGTGAATGGGTAAAAATGTGAGGGAAAAAATTGAAAGCGCTATATAAATGCACCATTTACCATTTTTACCATTTATAACGAAATGCAGATTTACCCTGTTCCGAGCAAACTCAGGGGACCTTAAGGACCAGCCTACTGTAAAGAGCACAGTGGTCCCACAAAGCAGTATCACTATCAATCTAGGGGTTGAGTCCTTTGCTCATGGGCACAGGGGTAAGCTAAACTGTCATCTCAGCGTCTGATCTCAGTGACGGAGATGGCAGGAGCTTTGACTCTGCCATGGCGTGGCCTCGTCTTCTCTGTTTGCGAAGCCAGCAGACTTCAAATCGCCAGCCTGCATTTCCTGACTTAACCATACTCAGACCCGTCCACTCTAGGAAGTGAACCGGCGATCTTCCGGTCTGCCTCACTGTAGCCTCAAAGCTACTACTGTTACGTCTCAGGGTATTGAACCCAATATGTAGTACAGAGCTAGACAGGTCTTGTTCAAACCCAGTCTTGGGTATATTTAATAAATATAGAATGGTTGAGTATTCAGACAGGGGTCGATACACGGAGGGAGCACTCGTACAGTCCAGGGGTCGATATACAGGAACGAAGTAGCCAGTCAGGCAGGGGTCAGAGCGGGTACAAGGGAGTTAGCCAGGCAGGGATCAAGACAGGTGCAGGTCCTCATACGTTCCGGGAAAGGCAAGGAGAGTTAGCCAGGCAGGCAGGGGTCAGAGCATGTCTCTGTCGGGAGCCAGAGAACAGGGTGAAGAGCCAGGTAGGACTGCGGGGAAGGATGAGAACAAGGGTTAGACACGGAGGAAGAACAATGGGCTGCTAGAGAACAATACGAGAGAGAGCAGAATAACACGACTAACTATTCTGTCTCTGGTGCACGTCCCGTGATGATGGCCAGGAGGATGCGACCCTCTCTACGCCGCCCGCATACCTCAAATGGATCCGTCATCAGCTCTATTTTTATTCTTTCAACATTTTCTTATGTACCCCAGTTGCTATTGCATGTACTTATTTGTGTTTCATTACACGTATATGTACATGCTTATCAACTGTTTCGCCTGTTTTATAGCAACACTACTATCTACTGAGCACGGATGCTCTTTTTCAGCTACGCCCTGTTTCACATTCACACAGTTCCATTCACACCTGGGAGCTGCCCACTACAACCACAGTCTGACACCGTTGGCCACTGAGCAACTCCACTGGAGCAGTTGGGGGTTAAGTGCCTTGCTCAAGGGCACTTCAGCGGTTGGTGTTAAGGGTATGGGAGTTATTCATTAATTCACTTCCCCATCCCAGATTTTTGCTGCCGGTCCAGGGGATCGAACCAGTCACCTTCCGGTCACAAACCCGCTTCTCTAACCTTTAGGCCACAGCTGCCCCAACCTTCGCGTGGGGTATGTCTGGGAGTGTTGCATTAATTACATTTATTTATTTTACATTTTATTTTGGATTTCCTGGTGTTTTTGTCTTTGTTCTTGATTTATTGTGATGTTTCTTCTTGACTTGTTTAAAGAAGACGTGTATGGCCCACCATTAACGTGTGCTGTCGGGCCTTACATTCGGATCTAACTGGAAAATACAAAGTTAAGATCTGGCAGCCTCATGACATCTGGGGCGGGGTTATATTACTGACGTAATCTGCCCACAGACGTCAATCAGCTGCTCCGCTGACAGCATCACACCTGCATTCTGCACCTGATTTGACGAGAGAATGAGAGAGAGAGAGAGAGAGAGAGAGAGAGAGAGAGAGAGAGAGAGAGAGAGAGAGAGAGAGAGAGAGAGAGAGAGAAAGAGAGAGAGAGAGAGAGAGAGAGAGAGAGAGAGAGAGAGAGAGAGAGAGAGAGAGAGAGAGAGAGAGAGAGAGAAGCCAGGTAGGAACCGTGTAACGTATATTTCTATAATGTAACGTATCTCTGATCGATCGTTCTGAACTTGTATAGTGGAATTTCCCTTCTCTCTGCGTTGTTGACTCTGTGTTCGTTCATTCACTTGGTTCGTTTAAAGGAATTAGGCACGGCGAGAGCGCTCGGTTCCAACCAGACGATCTGTTTTTATTCATCAAAAGCCTCAGATCTTATTCTAAAAGTGGTTTCCAGCTGTTCCCATATTGACAAGATACGAGCTGGATTCCCTAAAGATTCACAAAGATATTGTTCTCCTCTGCTATGCTGCTGCGAGATCAGAAAAGCCTTCTTCGGTTTGTTGATTCGGGTCGGCCTGGCAACACGCGGCTGGCTCTTTGTTGTTTTGGTTGCCCCTGGCAACACTGGTCTCATCAATCGTCTGGTGTAGCGCTGGGGGTGCGCTTGTTTCCTTCTGCTTCCCTCCTCTCTGTCCACCAGTTCCTGTATTTAAAGACAAACAGCCCGCCCCCTTGCCGCGTCGTCTAGTGACGATCGCTAGGGGCGTTACTTCTTTCTAATTGGCTAAGCTTGACGTCGGCCATTTTGAATCTTAAAGGGGGCTGGTAATTTCTATGTACGGGCTATTTTACCATTCTGGAGTTTAGCGCTCAAAAGTATACTGTATCTTATTTGACTATTCTTAAGAATTAGACATTAGTTATTACTTGGTTCAGACAGTTAATTTAAGTCTTTTCCCGAATTCTGGGGCCTTCTAAATAGATGGTTAACTTTATTATTCATCTTTAAACATGTTTATTGTATTCATATTTTCTAAAGTTATACCTTTTGACTTAGTTTTAGCCTTTTAAAACACTAACCATCTTAATCTAACTTCTAATCTTAGTTAATAATATAGTTTGTAGCTTAACTTAACTTTTAAAAGATCAATCCGTATCTTGTTTTGTGAGGATTGGCCTGTTCCCTGAGCTTTTCCCTGTCTACTCTCTTCACCAGCCCCCACCCTTGTGAGAACTTTTGCCTGCCTCCTACTCTTCACCAGCCCCCACCCTTGGACATTCTGTTCCTCTACCCTCACGCACCTGTTGGGAGTTTGCAATCTGCTGGAGAGTACTTAGGTTGCAGACTCCCCTCCAGTCCTTGTCGGGTCGTTCTGTGTTCTGGATTCTGTGTTCTGGATTCTGTGTTCTGGATTCTGTGTTCTGGACTCTGTATCTGTATCTGTGTTCAGTGTTCATAGAGTTCTGGACGTTACCATTATGTACATCACCATCACCTGCCGCGTCTCCGGCGTGAGACGACGGCCCAGCCATCACCACCTGTCGCCGTTTGCCTGGAGTGGGACACCGTCTTCGCTCTCTAATTCTCTACGGGAGGTTTTCCAGTGTTCCCACTCCAAACGTCAAGGCGGCACGCCATCGCTCCCGATTCCACGGGAGGAAGGCGTCTCTTCGTGATCCTCGTTCCTGGGGTGAGGCTCGTCGTCGCTCCCTAGTATTCCACGGGAGGACGGCGTGTTCCCATCCCGGTCCCCTGGGACCCCCTTTGTTCTGCGCTGCCCGTCTGCAGCATCCGAAGAGGAGGAGGAGGATCCCCATGCCAGGCCTCCACCGTCGGGCCCCTGTCCCCGTGCCAGGCCTCCGCCGTCGGGCCCCTGATCCCCGTGCCAGGCCTCCGCCGTCGGGCCCCTGTCCCCGTGCCAGGCCTCCGCCGTCGGGCCCCTGGTCCCCGTGCCAGGCCTCCGCCGTCGGGCCCCTGTTTCCGTGCCAGGCCTCCGCCGTCGGGCCCCTGTCCCCGTGCCAGGCCTCCGCCGTCGGAACCCTGTCCTCATCCCTGTAAGCAGCTCTGGCCCTCGCCCTGTCCAAGGCCTTAACCCTGTTCTCTGTCCCTGTCTCCAGCCCGCTTCTCCGGGCCTCTGTCCCTGTCCCCCTCTACAGTGCCCCTGGTCCTGGCCCTGACACTTAGCCCTGGTCCTTAGCCCTGGCCCTTAGCCTTAGTCCCTTAGCCTGTTCGCCTCTTAAAGGCACAGTGCCGCATTTTCCATATTTCCTTGACTCTAGTGTTTTTGTGTTTTCCCTTAAAGGGACTGTGCCGCTTTTTGTTCTATAATAAATAAATGCCCTGTTTTTGGCTTACTCTCATACCTGTCTTGTGTTGTGCGATTGGGGTCGGTTACAAACCATAACATGTTTAGTCTCAAACTGATCCATACAATAATCTAACCCGGTCTAGTCTAATTTCAATACATAATACTTTATAGTTTAGTTCACTGACAATTAATTACAAAGTAGTTCCTGTGACTAGAAGGCGACCAGATGCTCCTTCTTTGGTGTCGGCCCCTCAAGATAGGCGGTGATCTAATCACCTATTTTGACAGTTGGTTTCCTGAATGACCTTTTGGGTTCTGGCTAGAGTAAATAGAGAAACTGTTGAACTGCTAACTTTATCTTGTCTCTAGACCCCATATATGGCCTAGAGTATTTACAGTTGGCCTAATCAATCACAATGTCCATTGTGGGGGAAGGTTTTGGTCAACAGCCATCTGGTTACTTCTTTATCTTCTAGCAGCCAGGAACTGGTGGTATTACATTGCGGTCTCCTATAGAATATATGTGGAGGGGGAAGGGGCCATTTACAGTTGCAGGGAGAGAGACATATTTGCTTTTAACTGAAGTCTATTGAATATTTATCATTGTATAGTCGGTTTGCACTCTTTAACCTGTGGTTTTTGGCCAGATATAACTGCAGATTAACTGTTTTCCCTATAAACTTACAACAGCTTTCGTCCCGTAGAATTGTATACCTTGAGGAACAGTAATGTTTCATTTAGATAATTTACAACACGTGACAACTACACCCTTAGATTAGGGTGACACTGACCCTTAGCTGCCAGAGTTGGACCCCTCCTGCTGACTTGTTGTTCACAATTTGTAAGTCGCTCTGCAATCTCTGTAAATGTATTATATTACTTACATATTAATTGGAATAATTATTGCGAAGGTATAGCTTTTTTTGGCCAAGGAACGTAATAATAACATCAACAACCCGTAACGTAATAACACTCTGCAATCTCTGTAAATGTATTATATTACTTGCATATTAAGTGGAATAAAGTAGCCCTTTTTTCTATACACTCTGTATTTTCATTTAATCGTAGTGGGTAGCTACTATACTATCCTGTTCCTCCTCCTCTCCCTCTCTCTCTCTCTTCCTCTCTCTCCCCCTCAGTCTGGGAACAGGGCTGCTTCCTCACCTCCCTCCAGGAAAGCCTTTGAACAACTGCTCCTGGTGCTCCGTGCCCAAACCCTGTCTCCCGCGAGGGCTGCGAAGCCTGAATCAATATGCACCAGGGTCAATTGATGCAGTGACATGCTCACGCCGCTAAGAGGGGCGTGGAGGGGGAACGAGGCGAGGGAGAGGGGGGAGAGGAGAGAGAGAGAGAGAGAGAGAGAGAGAGAGAGAGAGAGAGAGAGAGAGAGAGAGAGAGAGAGAGAGCGGAGCTATTGTTTTACAAGATGCACCAACACGCCATACCCTCGCAGCAGAGCAGACTCCTTCCCCGTGGCACTGGGAGTGTGGCGGGAAGTCACCTGCAGAAAAAAAGGCCACGAAATGCTTGGGCACGGTGCAGCCTGTCTGCAGCCCCCACCCCCGTCAGAGAGTCACTACAGCTGTCAGGGTGTGAACACATGTGGACTCATTTGCATCTCATTAATCCCACCTTTCCCCGGCTCCTCTTGAGGAATGCCATACCTCCTTTTTCCCCCCTCCTCCTCCTCTCTGAATTCCCTCGCTCTTTCATTCCACGCCACTGTCTTAAGCCAAGCTCATTAACGAGAGCACTTCTCGAAGTTCAAAATGGCCCCGGACATTCTCGGCCGCGGATGACTGATAGATGAGTGCGTTTTTGTCCCTCCTCCTGCTCAGGTTTGTAGCGGCTGATTAAAAAGGCATGACTCGGACCCTTGATGAGCATATGGATTAAAAGCAGCCGGTGATTGCCCGGCCAGTCCCCCCACTCTAATTGAAAGCCTAATGTGCACCCACCCGCATATTAATTAAAATCAAGGGAACAGGCCCTCGGGGCAACGCCATTTAGGTCTCTCATTAAAAATTAATAACCTCACTTAATTATTATTATCGTGTTGTGAATCACGTCGGAGGATAAATAAGACAATGGAACTGTCTTGCCTATAAAACCGCCCCCAGGAACTCCCGGTGAGGCAGAGAGAGAGAAGAGAGAGAGAGAGAGAGAGAGAGAGAGAGAGAGAGAGAGAGAGAGAGAGAGAGAGAGAGAGAGAGAGAGAGAGAGAGAGAGAGAGAGAGAGAGAGAGAGAGAGAGAGAGAGAGAGAGAGAGAGAGAGAGAGAGAGAGAGAGAGAGAGAGGAGGAGGAACTTAAAATGTGTGTTACATTCTATTTGTCAGTCCGGCCCTGTTTTTTTAAATCACAGAGCAACCGATGTTTATTTGCCCAGCAATCCCTGCCTGCAGTGGTCATAATGCATTTGGCTCATAATTAATGTGGCAAACTAAGGGGCGGTCAATCCGTTTAGAAGTAGCAGGGGGGGGGGGGGGTGCTTGCAATTTACTCCTCTAAACAGAGAATCTGGAGAAAGTCCCTCTTTAGTCTGTTGACTTTTTCCTGGGGTTCACAGGGGTCATTTCAATCAGCAGCCCGATCTCGCTTAAAATATGTAAATAAAGTACAGGAACAAGGTACGTACCGTTATGTTATAGCCATACGTAATATATTTACGTGTTGTATATGTATTTATATTTACATTTCATACTGGTGAAAGAAAGAAATGAATTAAAACACAATCGGGAGTCAAACGAACAATGCTTGTGGTGGGAGCTGAGTTCGCTCACCATTAGACCAAGTGAAGCCACCCACCCTGATACAAACACAGTCACATAATACTATGATGATGGTTTGTTCATAATACTAAGTGGGATCAGGCTGCCCAAGACTACAGAGACACACTTTTCTGATAGCCTCACCCCAACCCTAACCACACTATTACCTTAAACTAACCCTAACCCTAACCACCCTAACCACACTGTTACCTTAAACTAACCCTAACTCCAACCACCCTAACCACACTGTTACCGTAAACTAACCATAACCTTAACCCTAACCTGCACACTGTTAGCTTAAACTAACCCTAACCCTAACCACACTGTTACCTTAAACCAGGGGTTCTCAAACTTTTTTATACCACAATCCCATTTTATTTAGGATTTTTTTTTGGCAACCCCACACTTAATGTAATTTCTCAAATGAATGAAATAAGGAATAACAAAATAAAAGCACACATTGTTGAACTTGATCATCATTTATAAAACGAGGCATATTTAGCCAAAATATGTTGCCAGAACATGAAAAGAAAATACGTTCACGTACGCTTTGGCGGAGATCCGCTTCTACTCTGAAAATCCGGCCTCACAGAGGTATGTTGATGCGAAGGGGACAAGCGTTTTCAGCGCAGCATTACACAACACTGGGTACTCGTTCCGAATTGATATCCAGAACTTTGCGAGGGCCTGTCCAGTGAACTTGACTTTCAGTATCTCGTCACACGAAAGATCATTGAGCGCTTCCTGCTCAGACAGTGGAAGGCCTGCTGCGTCATGCGTAATGAACAGGTCTTTGATCCAGTTGTACAAATTGTTTGCGCTCTCTCTCCGAAATTGTTCAATGAGCCCTTCTAGTGGCTACAGATGATGGGCTTCAAATAATCTTTTGCAACATTCTGTTCCTTCAAAAAGCCATCAAGCAGAGTAAATACCCCCAAATCTCCGCTGATTATCCTGGAATGCCACTAATGGAGTTTCTTAATCCAGCTCATTATCAGCACATTTCTCTGCCAATGGGTTGTTTTTGTCTGCATGGAAAATCCGCACTTCTTCTCTGAGTTAAAATAAGGCGATTTAATACTCTGCCTCGAGATAGCCACCTCAGCTGGTTATGCGCAAAGCCCATTTCATCGCTCCCGACCAACACCGCTTCTGACAACAAACCTATCCATTGCGAGTCCAGGTTACACACAAAAACAATTATACATGCGCAGGATGTAGTGAGATGTGTATTGGAATCAGTCCCGGCACCATGGGCGGGCATTAGGGGGCTGGGCCCGCCCACTGAGTCAGCTGTGCCCACCCTGGAAAAAGATTTTTTTTTTTTTTTTTTTTTTTTTTTTTTTTTTGTCTATCAAAGTCAACTATCCAAATCCTTAGTCGGGACAGCCCTAGTGGGCACTGATGTCAACACCAACACTAGTGAAGCTAGCACGGCACTCTGTGAGAATTCGTTTTCTACCCTCAAGAACGTCTTTACAGAACATCGCCTTAGTATGCTTCATCGACGCAACTAAGGCCAATTTAATTCAGTTGGCATTTGAGAAGGACTTAACAAAAAAGTTCAGGAATGAGTGGAGGGGCAGTGTTTTAAGAAGATTTCACTCTGTCCCCAAACGCTGCTTGCCACTCTACTAATGATGGCCTGTGGAGGAATTTTGTTTCTTTTTTATGCACCTTATTTTTGTCAGTTCAGTTCAGTTTGTCAGTGAATTCAGAAGTGTTGAATAAATGGAGACTTTTCAAAGATATAGAATAGAATAGAAATGTATTATCCTAAGGGAAATTTCACACTGCAAATCACTCAACATTAAACATTTAGACAGAACAAGTCACAAATAAGAATAACAAAACAAATGGCCTAAGAATAGAATAAAATGAAATAGAATAAAAATAGAATAAAAGATACAGTAAATAAATACAGTAAAAATATACTGAAGTCTACAGTAGGTGTAATAATGCACAGTGCTGTTTAAAAAGTAAGAGTCCAGGAAGATGGTAATTGTCACTCTGTGCTCAGTGATGCAGTGAGGCACAGTGATGCATTGTATAGTCTGATGGCTGTCGGAATGAAGGACTTCCTGTGCCGTTCAGTGCTGCATTTAGGTAGTGTGAGCCTATAACATGCTCCTCCTGTCAGCCAAGTCTGTGTATAGTGGGTGGGGGGGGGGGTTTCCCTGATGGCCTGGAGCTTAGCAAAGTTCCTCTTCTCCGCCACCCTCGCTAGAGTCCAGCTCCACCCCAACCACGCTACTGGCCTTCTTGACCATCTTATCCAGCCTGTTTGTGTCCCCTGCTCTCAGTCCACTGCCCCAGCAGGTCTGTTATATATATCCGTTCAGTCTGTTTTTGTATAAGTGAAAGTTCTTAAGATAGAGAGAAATTAGATTTTTCAATTGCCTCTCTGCTGTTTAGTTCAGCACCGTGGGCAGCGACAAGCAAGCCACAGCGCCGCTGTCCCAGCTGAAACGTATAAAAGGGAACCTGTCTTGAAAAACCATTGTGCCCCCCCGAGAACATTTTATGCCCCCCACTAATTTGTTTCTGCAGCCTGGTCTGATTGGAATACTGTGTGTCGGCCTCCGTTGATGAAGGGGCGAGACATGGTAAATACACACAGCTGCCAGGTGGAAAACAACATTTGAATTTTTTCTCTTTTGCCAATACGCTGTAATCTACCCGCGACCCAACTTTGGGTTGTGACCCGTAGTTTGAGAACCGCTGCCTTAAACTAACCCTAACCTTAACCCTAACCCTAACCACACTGTTACCTTAGACCAGGGAGGGGCAACTGGCGGCCCGCGGGCCGCATGCGGCCCTCACTGACACTCCATGCGGCCCCAGGTCAATATTTATTTATAAAAAAAATATATATATAATATTTAGTTTTTCTTTTTTTTTGCATTCGACTAAGAGGTTGGCAGTCGACTATGGCTCCTTTCGATCGATTAGTCGACTATTCGACTAATAGGGGTCAGCCCTAGTGTGGACATATTCAACACTGTTGAAAGTGCCATGCAGCAATATGGGGGGTTTGATAAACTGTCCGCTGTTGTTACCGATGGAGCACCCGCAATGAAAGGAAAACACACAGGATTCGCCAGGCTTCTAAGGCAGAGTGGCGTTGAGTGTCCAATGCTGCACTGCATTATACATCAGGTAAGTTCTCTAACATAATTTCCATCTATTGTGGGTCACTAATAATCAGGGGTGCAGTGGTCATGCCACGCGGTACCACGCCGTCCCAGCACTTTTCTGAGCAGAAGTACGCGCACGGATGTGCACACGCGCACACAAAAATTAAATGTTATTTCATCTGATGCAGATTGCATGCACAAACATTGAAGTTGACATTCCTTCTATTGTGCGCCAACAGGAGAGACCACAAGTGTCTCATTAAAGACAGAACCATTATTGACCCACTGTGGGGAGGGTGAATATCATGCCAGTTTGATAAAGGGTCAATGGGAGGCACTCAGGAATGTTTTGTTTAGTAGCAGGATAAAAGTTTATACATTTAACAAAATAATTTATTATTGCACTTTTGATTTACTGTTGTAGTGAAATGCAGCAGGAATGCTGCTTTGTGTTTGTTGAGCAGTGGGCTTTAAGTTCATACATTTATTTTAATAGAAGCCTTAATTATAATTTGTCACTTTTGTATATATTCGGGTTACACAGCAATACTTTCAAATTCGGCTGTATTTATAAATTCATAAAGTTGAAATTAAGCATTACTAAATGCGTTTTAAATGGAATAAAAACTAAGTTACAACAAATTATAATAGTTTATATGCCTTATTTATCACATCTGTGACTATTATGGGCTATTTGAGTGATGGGGTACTACTGGCGGGACTGCCGATAAACAATGCGGCCCCCCAGATTGATTGTGGAAATTTAGTGGCCCTCACCATATACAAAGTTGCCCACCCCTGCCTTAGACTAACCATAACCCTAACCCTAACCACACGGTTACCTTAAACTAACCATAACCCTGACCTTAACTATTACTTTCTATCTCACGTTAAAACTAAACATCATCATAGTATTTCTGTGTTTGTATCAGGGTGGTGAGAGCACTCACAGTTAGTTTGACTGTTTGGACTTTCACCGATACGAAGCGTAAATATATTACTTATGCAATACGTACATATATTACTTATGGCTATAACATAATGTACATTATGTACCTACTTTTGTGGTTGATACATACTTTATTTACATATTAAGCATATTTAAGCAAGATTAATCACGGTGGGTCGTTTCCTCCCCACGTTCAATCGGCTACACCAGCCACATTTCATACGCGGTCGGAAAAGAGTGCTCCGACTAAACATGAACTTATCAACGGCATTCGCTTGTTAAAAGTTTTACCTTGTATTTTCTAAATCCAATTACACTTGAATTCAGCAGTCGGTATTGACGCTGTGTCAGTGGGTGATACGCCCAGTGTGGTTATGAGGCCTTAAAATAGACCACTGACTAACAGCACAGACTTAACACTGTCAACATATTGAGCACAGGCATCCGTGCAGGCCTGTGCCTGGAATAACCCCACACGCCTACACAGAGACCGAGAATCGGGCCAAAACAGATAGATTTCCCCCCCCTCATATATCCCTGAGCGTTGATGTTTTATTAATGTTGGCTCCAGATTTACGTTAGCGAGCCATCCAGGTTTTTTTCTTTCTTTTTTTATACCTCCATGGGAATTGCATGGGATCTGGGATGTGTGGGGAAAAAAGTCCCTTTTCACCCCAGTTATTTTATTCCTCTGCCACCTGAGCATAACCCACGGTCCCGGTGCCTCCGTGATTTCCATGCATATATATTTGATTAATGACATGCCAGCGTTCGCTGTCAAATCCAATGCCATTCAGCACTGTGAGCCACAAAAGGAACGCCGTCATCCCGGCGATGGATATATAGGGGAGAACAGAGAGGAGGAGGAGGAGGAGGAGGAGGGGGGGGGGGAGGACGAGGAGGAGGCGAGTGATCGGCACGTTTTTTTCGTGGTCGCTAATTTTCCTCTGTGAAATTAATAACTGTCACGTGCTTCGACGCCACGATGTCAACGTCGGGGCCCTGTCAGGTACTAAGAGAGAGGGAGGGAGAGAGAGAGACAGAGAGAGATGGAGAGAGAGAGAGGGAGAGAGA
>NC_140168.1:203412573-203489172 GCF_963971535.1 Notolepis coatsorum | reverse complement strand
GGCAACACCGGGGTACGATTTGTCATAATAATCACCACACGGACGGACAATTTGGGATGTTGACAGGTCAGTCGACTGGCCAATTTGCGGAGGAGTTCTCTCACACTGGAAACGGTAGGTGTATTTGTCCCACGGCTTCACAGTATTGACTTCAAGGTTCTGACTTCACGGATCTGACTTCACGAATCTGACTTCACGGATCTGACTTCACGGATCTGACTTCACGGATCTGACTTCACGGTTCTGACTTCACGGATCTGACTTCACGAATCTGACTTCACGGATCTGACTTCACGGATCTGACTTCACGGTTCTGACTTCACAGTTCTGACTTCACGGATCTGACTTCACGGATCTGACTTCACGGATCTGACTTCACGAATCTGACTTCACGGATCTGACTTCACGGATCTGACTTCACGGTTCTGACTTCACAGTTCTGACTTCACGGATCTGACTTCACGGATCTGACTTCATGGATCTGACTTTACAGATCTGACTTCACGGTTCTGACTTCACAGTTCTGACTCTACGGTTCTGACTTCACAGTTCTGACTTCACGGTTCTGACTTCACAGTTCTGACTTCACAGATCTGACTTCATGGTTCTGACTCCACGGTTCGGTATATGGAGCCCTACGACAAATACGTCTGTAACAAGTGTTAAAATTAGGGATGTCCCGATCCGATCACGTGATCGGAGATCGGCGTCGATCACATGCTTTTCAGAGGCTCGGGATCGGGAAAAAATAATAATAAAAATCGGCAGTCAAAAAAAGAAAATTTTTATTCAACAAACATGACCATGTCCACGTCTTAAACTCATACGGAGGCCTTAGTTTTGGTTTTAAATTACATATAATATATCATCATTAATGTATTTATTGTCACACAGAGCAGAATAATTGTCCACAACAAACACATTCCCTTTAATTTACACCGCTGCAACAAACACACTCCCTTTAATTTAGACTGGCTACACGCTCCACATCACAACAACAGACTCAAGGAAGCATGCCACGAGCTAACGCTAACACTAACGCTAACGCTACTCTCTGCTATGTTGTGGAGACTCAGGGAAGCATGCCACGAGCTAACGCTAACGCTACTCTCTGCTATGTTGTGGAGACTCAGTGAAGCATGCCGCGAGCTAACACTAACACTAACGCTAACGCTACTCTCTGCTATGTTGTGGAGACTCAGCGAAGCATGCCGCGAGCTACCACGGTTAATATCCACTGACTTGAGCAGCTAGACTTAATGTCAGAGGTTTGGAACTAAGCATTTTAAAATAGAAAGTCAAGCCAGTTGCAATGTTTGCAAGGAGGACAGGCTGGAGGCGAAGTTTTCAGACTAACTTTTCACCTGGAGGATAACGTTACGTGACTGAGGATTATCGTCGGCGTTTCAGACCAGAATGGACCATTACGTAAGTCGAACACTGAATGTATACTAATGTGCAAACATATATTGAAACTTTTAATATTTCTCATATGAAGCAGAAGCACATTTCTCAGGGTGAATGTAATAACAAAAGCCCCAGGCTTGCAAACCGAAAGTCACGAAAGGGGCTACAGAGGGGCTTGTCTCGCTCCGCCAGTTTCTGACAAAAATGCGTCAAAATTGATTACTAATGTGAAAGATCGGATCGGAAACGATCGGATCGATAGATATTTAAAATCACATGATCGGGATCGGATCGGAAGCAAAAAAGGCGATCGGGACATCCCTAGTTGAAATACATCTTAGGGGGGGACTATACAACACTAGGTGGAACTAAAGAAGCTCAATATCTGTAGAGGCTTACTTTGATATTTAACGTTGAATATTAAGTTTGTGTTGTGTAACATGTCGCCTCGTCTCTAGTCTTCTTTCTGTGCTTCACGTGGAGTTAAATCTACTCTAGAAGTGAAAGTGAAACTTAAAAAGCATTTACTTGGTTGAGCCTGAAACCGAGTAACAGCGGTATCGCAGAGGTGGAACTAAGTATAACTGACCTTTGGGATTTCCGTTGCTTTTTTCCTCTCGTACCGAACCGTGACCCCAAGAAATCGAGGTACAGTACTGAACCGTGGCTTCTGTGTACCGTTAATACACCCCTACTGGGAACTGTACTGTGAGCTGTTTGTCTTAACGGTTAACCGCTAAAACAAACTGACATCTCCTTTTGCGCAAAGGGAGAGCGCTCCCAGTCACCACCCACACCACCCCCTTCCAGCTCCTTCCCCCCCCCCCCCCCCCCCAAGTGCCACCAAGCATACTAAGATCACACGACACAGAGAGGGAGAACAGCACCCGGCATTATCCGTCATACAGATGGTCGATCCGGCCCTCTGGTCTCTCCCTCCGCGCCCCAGCCGTGTGTCTTAACCGTGTTATTCCCCCCCCCCCCCCCCCAAAAAAAAAACGTGCCGGCCGTTATTAAACACGCCAGACACGGGAGGCGACCATATGTTGCACAGTGTGACAGGCGCGTGCGCCGGCGAGGCACTCTCGCGTATAGGACACGGCCGGGGTGGCATCTGCAAAGAGGGGGAACTGCGACGGAAACACCCCGCTGTTTGCAAAGGGCCTCCGAGGGGTCAGCTAGACTTAATTGCACCGAGCGAAAAACATGTGTGGTAGTCCAAGTCGGGGGGGGGGGGGGACCATCTGCCACCCCTGTACCTACAAAGCCTAAACACCCGTTTGAGCACAAGCGAGGGAAAGCGACAGCCCTGTCAATTACAACGGACAACCCACCCCCCCCCCCCCCCCCCCCCCTCCCCCCGCGCCCCCGGTCCCTGAACATGGTGGCACGTGGGTCACGGGGAATATCGTGGGCATATGGTACCAGAATTAAGCTTATTTACCACAAGCGGTTTTAAATATGACGCGGTGAACAAGAGATCTTCTTTTGCGTCACTCTCAGCGTGTACGAAGATGTACGGATGTATGCGCGACCTGACCTCTGCCGTATGTCTCCTGGTGATCCTTATGCACGTGGGAACGCACAATATGCATTTGTGCTACGCGGAGAGCGCCATGCATGCAATATTACAGTTGAAATGTGCCCGGCGCTAGAGGTACAAACAATTGCACATATGTGATATATGATACACACACACACACACACACACACACACACACACACACACACACAACACACACACACACACACACACACACACACACACACACACACACACACACACACACACACACACACACACACACACACACACACACACACACACACACACACCACACACACACACACACACACACACACACACACACACACACACACACACACACACACACACACTCACACACACACATTCCCTCGCCCCCCCCTCCACCTGGAAGAACTGGACCTGGTGTGCTAGCATATCTATCTGATCTTGGGTGCTCTCTCTTTTAATTTTTTTCAAGTCAATTGTATTAATAAACATAAAACATAAAGTTTGGATGCTGGAGGTGCCAGGCTGTTGTGGCTGTGTATGGTTCTTCCACACGCTATACTGAGGCTACTGACTGTTTGTTAAATTAATAAATTGTAAAATTGCCAATATGTCTAATTTCTTCCTTCCTTACTGATAGACTTCAATCATCCAATCCACCAAACAACACCAAACAAGAGTCAATAGCAACAGCAGCAAGCTGTTTGAATAAGATTTGTCACATGTTTCATGAGCGCAACCCACATACTCAGCTGTGCTGCTCATCCCATAAATGCATGTTCCTTACACAATTTAAAAGGTAAATAAACAGGCTTTCCAATGGTATAAAATGTATTGCCAATGAGCATTGTTACAACAAAGAAATAATCGACCAAACACAAATTTCCAAACTTTATGTTTTATGTTTATTTATCAGAAACGAATGAAAGATTCTTCTGTATTCTAGAAATGTCTGTATTTCATTAACATGCCTGTGCAGGCCTCTGCCTTTTGTTTTTTGAGAGCACAATAGATTCTATTGTTTGGGATGCAAAGAGGCTCAAGGGATGAGATAACGAGGCGTAATGATTGTTGTATTTTCTGCTGTTCTGCAGGAGTTAATTACACCCACGCGCAGAGAGAAAATCGGAGTATTGTAATCACTTGTGTGTCTGTGTGTCTCTCTGTCCCTAACCAACGACGACAACAACAGTATTTCTACATTTTATTTATCCCATTTGGTTCAAACTCAGTGCCAAGGACCTGTGCTATTGAAAAGTCACAGATCAAACGTCACAGATCGAGTCAAAGTTTTAGCCATTGGTGGAGAGTGACACCAGTGTGGTGGTTTATGATTCATCAATTATATGGTAGACGGATCTTCTGATCAAAATAGGTTTAATAGTAAAAACAATTAATACAAAGTACATGTAGGTTAAATGAGCTTGGCTCAGAGGAGTGCTCTCATCGTGGCCAGCTAGGATACACTGAGGAAGAGAAGGAGACTGAAGTCTAAATTAAGTAAAGAGAGCCCCTGGCCTCTCACTTAGGTGTGAACTAAGCTATTGTTTGGGGCAACCAAACAGGATTCTTCCACACTATAATACTAAGGGCTAAAGTACGGCGACCAGCGATATTTCTGACTGAGTGAAGTGGATGCTAGGTGTGTCCAGGACCGAGGTTGACGTGAGGTCAACTGGTACAGAAGGGAAAAAGAGCTTTAATAGCATATTAATAAAAAAAAGACATATGATACTGTATTGTACGTTATATAATATTACATTATATAATCATATTATAATTAATTTGTATATTATATTAAACTATATTTACACTATATACTATTATATTATGGTACTATATTATATCATGTACTATATATCTCATATCACATTATATATGTGTTGTATACACTATTATGTAGGCCTACTATATACTATTATATACTGCAGGTATACTATACTGTAATGTGTAATGCAATGTGTACTATAGGTGTGTACTGTAATGTGTAATATATGTATGTACTATGTATGTATGTAAATAAAAAGATTAAAAAAAACGAAACGTAAGTCTTCAGGGGTAGGGCCCGACAAGCCTAGTGCTTCTCCCTAGCCCTTTTCAGACAATTGGACAATGCTGCAATCAGTGACGGGGGAACTAGGGGTGCTGAGGGTGCTGCAGCATGCCCTGTTGGCGGGGAGTTGTAACTGCAAGCAACGTCAAAAGATTTACTAAAAATGAATACAAACATTTAATTTGTTTAGTTAGCATTTTAGTGCAAGCAGTCTAAAACATGGTTGTTTTTTTAAATGGTTGAAATCCACTATTTAATGATATTTTCTGTGTATCTGAGTCTGATGCACAATTGCAGCGCACAGACAGTCACACACACATCGCCGACGCCTACTACGTGACGTGCATTTCGGCGCGAAGGATGAGGACACGTCACGGTTGAGGTTGAATAACAGTAGTGTGTTTACTTGTGTCTCAGAAAATGTCTCAAAAACGAATATCTGATTTCTTTAATAATAATGAGCCCAAAGGCAAAAAAAGAAATACAGGCGACTCAGAGTCCCTGCCGATGGACACTGATGCCTCTAGCAACCCGGAGGAGAGAACACAGACAGGCTGTCACTCTAGCAACCCGGAGGAGAGAACGTCGGAAGCTCAGCACCAGCAGCTAGCTAACGAGGATTTAACAACTGACGAAAAACGGGGAGATTTAGGTGAAGTCCCATCAACACACAGATGCCGTCAACAAACTGGCAGCATTAAAACGAACACCGATTAATGCGCTGCTCTCACAACAAGTTGTTGCCAAAGACCAAAATACTGCACAGACTGTTGTTTTGGAGCTGGCCTTTCATTCTGATAATAATAATAATTGATTTAATTTATATAGCGCTTCTCAATGACCCGAAGTCGCTGACAATAGTCGGGAGCAAAGTAAAAACAAAGAAACAAAAACAAAGAAACAAAAACAAAGAAACAACAAAGAAACAAAAACAAAAGGAACATCATACCATGGGGGGAACAGTGAAGACAGCATGATAGCACAAAAAGACAGGAGACAGACATCAATCAGACATCAATCAGTTGTTGGGGTTTTGAGATGCAAACCTTGTTGATCCTGTGTACAAAACAGACATGATTAATGTATTCTGATAATCCTTGCATGTGAAAAGCAACCTTTTTATTCACTCCTGGCCGCCGAGACAAATAAATCCATGAGTTGAATTCGAACTCTGTTGTCTGGACTGCACATTTATTCCTTGCTGGCTATATTGGGAGTCAGATGAGGAGACCAAAAATTCTATCACTTATGATCCTTTCTCCTCCTTCCAGTTAAGCGACCTCCTTGTACTGTACAATAACCTTAGATTATTGTTAGGATTCTACGACAGAAATGGTGCCGTTTCACCCGCCCTGTTGTGCCCCCCCTGAAGATGTGCAGTGAGGTTTGTGTGGCTGGCTGCTCAGAGCCACAGCCCTGCTTGCATGTTGGGGACATCCAGGAAAAGAGCCGGGGGTTGAGGCGTTTCATTATGGGGTTGCAGTGCAGGGTTTTGCTGTCTGGATGGAGGACAAAGGGACAGGATGGAGGCTGGTGTGTAGGCCACTAGTTGGGGCCCGGGGTGAATATAGCCTTTGCGTACAGGAATGGGGGAGCGGTGTTTAGGTTAGACTGTCCAAAGGTAAAGGGATCGCGCTTGTTGTGCAGTGAATATACAATCATGAGCTTTTGATGTATTGTGTGGTTATTTAGACACAGGAGGCTGTTCCCGGCCTGTTCGTTTGAGGTTTATGGCAATAAGTACGGGCAGCGTATTTGGTGCCAGGCCCTTGCGGACAGGGGGATAGTATTTTTTTTTTGTTGGAAGTAATAGCTTAGGGGGATAGGTTAGAGATAGGTAATTTACTTGAAGGCGAAGGCGTGGAGCGGTAGAACGTGGAGGATAGTCACAGAAACGCGGGAAGTGGGACTGTGAGGTGACTATGGACAGTGATGGTCAATGCAGAGTAGTCAGATCTTAAAGAGAAGATTATAGGGTAAGGTAAAGAGTAGTATGAGAGAGCCGTGATTGTAGTACAGGTTGTTATGAGCCCTGGTTCCACGGTGAAAACAGAGTAAGATAATTACCTCAAATATGTCTCTCGGGGAGGGAAATAAATGGGGCGTTGGGGTGCGTAACGCTCAGTGTATCGTATTGGCAGGTTCAATCGGCCAGCGGGGACGTCTAGGACGGCCTCTCGCAAATTGAAGTACCGGGCTGCGCTCGACGAAATGGTTCTTGATCGTGGCCAAAATTCGTCAAGTGCATGATAAGCTGAGATATTTTTTTCGTGTCTGGGCAGTGGGTGAATTATGTGTGTGCGTTTGCTGCACTGTAAACCCGCATGTTCAAAATAATCAATTAGTTTGAGTAGGGTATACTCAATATTCTATGAAAGTTCTACTAACTTGAATGTCTTGAGTTCGTGTGACGTGTTCTTATGTTTTGAGTAAATAAAACTCATAGTTTTTGATTGACTTGGAACTATTCACTTATTAAGTAAGTATAATGTAAAAGCATAACTTAAGTACAACTTAAGATAATTAAGTAGATACAGACTCTAAACCGCATTATGTTTTGAGTAAATAAAACTCATAGTTTTTGATTGACTTGGAATTATTCACTTATTAAGTAAGTATAATGTAAAAGCATAACTTAAGTACAACTTAAGATAATTAAGTAGATACAGACTGTAAACCGCATTATGTTTTGAGTAAATAAAACTCATAGTTTTTGATTGACTTGGAACTATTCACTTATTAAGTAAGTATAATGTAAAAGCATAACTTAAGTACAACTTAAGATAATTAAGTAGATACAGACTGTAAACCGCATTATGTTTTGAGTAAATAAAACTCATAGTTTTTGATTGACTTGGAACTATTCACTTATTAAGTAAGTATAATGTAAAAGCATGACTTAAGTACAACTTAAGATAATTAAGTATATACAGACTGTAAACCGCATTATGTTTTGAGTAAATAAAACTCATAGTTTTTGATTGACTTGGAACTATTCACTTATTAAGTAAGTATAATGTAAAAGCATAAATTAAGTACAACTTAAGATAATTAAGTAGATACAGACTGTAAACCGCATTATGTTTTGAGTAAATAAAACTCATCGTTTTTGATTGACTTGGAACTATTCACTTATTAAGTAAGTATAATGTAAAAGCATAACTTAAGTACAACTTTATTAACAGATTGCAGAATGGGTATAGCGGTGTGATAGGTGTGATATGTGTGATAGGTGTGATAGGTGTGATAGGTGTGATTGGTGTGAGAGGTGTGAGAGGTGTGAGAGGTGTGATAGGTGTGATAGGTGTGATAGGTGTGAGAGGTGTGATAGGTGTGATAGGTGGGATAGGTGTGATAGGTGTGAGAGGTGTGAGAGGTGTGATAGGTGTGATATGTGTGAGAGGTGTGATAGGTGTGAGAGGTGTGAGAGGTGTGATAGGTGTGAGAGGTGTGATAGGTGTGATAGGTGTGATAGGTGTGAGAGGTGTGATAGGTGTGATAGGTGTGAGAGGTGTGAGAGGTGTGATAGGTGTGATAGGTGTGATATGTGTGAGAGGTGTGATAGGTGTGATAGGTGTGATAGGTGTGAGAGGTGTGATAGGTGTGATAGGTGTGAGAGGTGTGAGAGGTGTGATAGGTGTGAGAGGTGTGCTAGGTGTGATAGGTGTGATAGGTGGGATAGGTGTGAGAGGTGTGATAGGTGTGATAGGTGTGATAGGTGTGAGAGGTGTGAGAGGTGTGATAGGTGTGAGAGGTGTGATAGGTGTGAGAGGTGTGATATGTGTGATAGGTGGGATCGGTGTGAGAGGTGTGCGAGGTGTGATAGGTGTGAGAGGTGTGATAGGTGTGAGAGGTGTGAGAGATGTGATAGGTGTGAGAGGTGTGAGAGGTGTGATAGGTGTGATAGGTGTGATAGGTGTGAGAGGTATGATAAGTGTGAGAGGTGTGAGAGGTGTGATAGGTGTGAGAGGTGTGATAGGTGTGAGAGGTGTGATAGGTGTGAGAGGTGTGATAGGTGTGAGAGGTGTGATATGTGTGATAGGTGGGATCGGTGTGAGAGGTGTGATAGGTGTGAGAGGTGTGATAGGTGTGAGAGGTGTCATAGGTGTGAGAGGTGTGATAGGTGTGAGAGGTGTGATAGGTGTGATAGGTGTGAGAGGTGTGATAGGTGTGAGAGGTGTGATAGGTGTGATAGGTGTGAGAGGTGTGAAAGGTGTGAGAGGTGTGAGAGGTGTGATAGGTGTGAGAGGTGTGAGAGGTGTGATAGGTGTAATAGGTGTGAGAGGTGTGAGAGGTGTGATAGGTGTGAGAGGTGTGATAGGTGTGAGAGGTGTGATAGGTGTGAGAGGTGTGATAGGTG
Organism: Notolepis coatsorum; assembly: GCF_963971535.1. NCBI lineage: Eukaryota > Metazoa > Chordata > Actinopteri > Aulopiformes > Paralepididae > Notolepis > Notolepis coatsorum. The sequence continues at coordinate 203,479,818 of NC_140168.1, read as the reverse complement.
TGAGAGGTGTGATAGGTGTGATATGTGTGAGAGGTGTGAAAGGTGTGAGAGGTGTGAGAGGTGTGATAGGTGTGAGAGGTGTGAGAGGTGTGATAGGTGTGATAGGTGTGAGAGGTGTGAGAGGTGTGAGAGGTGTGATAGGTGTGATAGGTGTGAGAGGTGTGAGAGGTGTGATAGGTGTGAGAGGTGTGATAGGTGTGAGAGGTGTGATAGGTGTGAGAGGTGTGATAGGTGTGAGAGGTGTGATAGGTGTGATAGGTGTGAGAGGTGTGAAAGGTGTGAGAGGTGTGAGAGGTGTGATATGTGTGAGAGGTGCGATAGGTGTGAGAGGTGTGAGAGGTGTGATAGGTGTGAGAGGTGTGATAGGTGTGAGAGGTGTGATAGGTGTGAGAGGTGTGATAGGTGTGATAGGTGTGAAAGGTGTGAGAGGTGTGAGAGGTGTGATAGGTGTGAGAGGTGTGATAGGTGTGAGAGGTGTGAGAGGTGTGAGAGGTGTGATAGGTGTGAGAGGTGTGATAGGTGTGATAGGTTGGTATCTATGACCTGTGCCTGTATGCTAGCATGACACTGTTGGTATCTATGACCTGTGCCTGTATAGCATGACACTGTTGGTATCTATGACCTGTGCCTGTATGCTAGCATGACACAGTTGACCTATGACCTGTGCCTGTATATGCTAGCATGACACGGCTGGTATATATGGACTCCTCAGTCTCTAGTTTCATACCACTTCTTGCTAGCTTTAAATGAGAGAGAGAGAGAGAGAGAGAGAGAGAGAGAGAGAGAGAGAGAGAGAGAGAGAGAGAGAGAGAGAGAGAGAGAGAGAGAGAGAGAGAGAGAGAGAGAGAGAGAGAGATGTTAATAAAGTGATCAATCAATCAATCCGGGCCTGTGACGTCACTGTACCCATTCTGCAATCTGTTAATAAAGTTTTCAATCAATCAATCCGGGCCTGTCACAGTCACTGTACCCATGAATTCAATAAAGGAATATCTTATCTTATCTTATAAAAAATATATTTTCCACTAATTTCTATGTTTCAACATTACTGTCTGATGCAGTAACATTAGTGTGATGATGTCGGCATGAAAACATGCAACCTGCATGTTTCCCAGATAGCAAAAGACATTCATTAAATGTTGGATTTTGGTCAGATTTGTTATTTTTGGTTGAGGTTGAAAAAGCTATGTTGACCTGTGCCTGTATGCTAGCATGACACGGCTGGTATATATGGACTCAAGACTGTAGCACTCAAGTTTGACACTGTTTAACAAACAATCTTACTTATACGCAGAGTTGTACCCTTCCTGCAGACTTGACAGAACTTGTAAGTCATTTTGGATAAAAGCAGCTAAATGACTAAATGTAAATGTCATGGATTTCAAAAATAGATATGAATATGAGACATTTCTTTCGTCTTTCTTTCATTCCTGATTTTTATTTTTATATTTTATTTAGGAGATACAAGATTGTTGGTTCCATATTCCAGCCCAGAGAGAGAGAGAGAGAGAGAGAGAGAGGGGGGGAGAGAGGGAGAGAGAGAGAGAGAGAGAGGGAGAGAGAGAGAGAGGGAGAGAGAGACAGAGACAGAGAGAGTGAGAGAGATGTTAATAAAGTTATTATATTATATATTAAGTCCAATTATATTAAAGAATTCGTTTAGAGAATTAGCTCAGCTCTGAGAAGTGAGAAAAAACGGCATGTGGAAATAATATTTCTGCAAGCAAGCAACAGGAAACCACTGTTGTGCGCAGCTGCGGAGGAATTCTGGGATGATACCTGCATACCGCATGTCGTGAGTTGCAGCAGCAGCAGCCATCAAGTTAGCAGAAGCAGCGCACGTCAAGTTTCTTTCATATAGTGAGTATAAATATTTTTTTTATAAATTTGCCAATTTGCGGTTATCTGTGGTCATTTAATCTGTTCGGATATGCAATTTGTAGATGCAAATTGCGTGAGCTGCTAGCGCATCTTTTATAGTTAATGGCTGTTCAGTATAATTAAGCTAACTCGGTCTCCATTGTCATCTTAAACAACTGCCTGCATGCATGCTGTGTGCAATTAAAATATTATGGCACACCGAAATGATGTTGTTTCATGCAAAATATTAAGTGTTCGATATTGGGTCAAGTGCAAGTGTGAGTTATAGTGCAGGTAAACATGGCGTTGCCCGCCCTCGTGCGTGCATGCATGCATCCTTGTCAAGCCGCATCTCCATTTTAGGTTTGTTTGCACATTATGTCCTATTATCGGGTTTGAGGGAGATTCATTTGGTTATATTGGTTGAGTGTCATGCAGGCGTCGCGTCCTCATGGCATGCATGGTCGAAGCCACATATCTCCATTTCTTTGAGCTTGTAAATTGATGTTTGTAATAGATATATATTTTTGACAAAAGGAGGTTTGAGAGAGATATTAATTCACGCTCTCATTCATCTCCGCTCTCTCTCTCCCTCCCTCCCTCTCTCTATCTCCTCTCTCTCTCTATCTCCTCTCTCTCGCTCTCTCTCTATCTCCTCTCTCTCGCTCTCTCTCTATCTCCTTCTGATTGATGGTTAAACATTCAAACTGGGAAAATTATGATCATGTTTTTGTAAGCTAATATATAGTATGAACTTGTTATATTGAGTTGTAAGTTATTCTGGTATATGTTTCATGGAGGTCTAAACGTTGTATTTTTTCCCTTGCCTTTCAGGTAGCAAGTGCTGCTGGGAAATATTCAAATGAGCCAAACAGTAAGCTGATTATTTTTAAATATAAAAACATATTTGTGAGATGGGACTGTATCGTTGAGACCAGAACATAGTTTATTAATCTGTTTCCACAGAGCTCAGTTTTTTCTCATAGTTCCAATATGGTAGTCTGGCAGTGTAAATTGTGTGCAGCTTCTTTGACTTCTAGAATACAGTTATTTAAGGCGAGACACTGCAGGTGAATAGTCAAATATACTTTTTTTGTTGATTTTGAGATTTTGTTATATTTTGCTTCCTAAACATGTCTTCTGTGACAATAAAACGTCAATAACACACATTTAGTTGTTTATTTTACATCATTTTGCCTTATTGCATCCATAAATGTGCACATATTTAATGGGGAAGTGCCTCATTTGCATATATAAACATAAATTTCAGAAAACTTGCAATATATTTTTTCTTAGTTTATATGTACATAACAAATTGGGAAAGTTTCATAGTGATATCTATTCAAATATTTTTTGCCTATTAGGGGGTACTACACTGTACTACACTGTTTGTAGCCTGTGTGTAGTTCTGTTCAGTTCAATAACATCATTATTATTATTATTATTCAGTTATCAGGCATGTGTTTAGGTTGTCTATTACTAATGGTTTGATTAGGTATTGTGTTTGTAAATATCTGTTTAAAAAAAAAAGTATGGCATTTTACAATACAGAACTTTGAAGGCGTTTTCCCAAAAATGAGTTTTAAGAGTTTTTCCTCATACTCTGAGCCAGAAATCTCCACTTCAGTAGCACTCACATACACCAAACCTTCCAGTTCTATTCATATCTATGTTCTGAAGGTATTTACAGAAGGGTTTGTTGATATCGCATTCATACCCTGATTTATATCACATTTTATTCCTAAAAACATGGCGAAATATGGAATTTTACCATAAAAATGGACTGAATGGAGTATTTTCTGATTTATGGAGTGATAAAAAGAGATATCCAAAATCCCCTCTGTAATAACATTTGGCTCTAATATGTCAACAAAATGAAACTATAATTTTGAAAATGGCTTTATCCAATGTTCAGATTTCTGTCCTGGAATTATATGCAAATTAGTGCATATTTAAGTAGATCATGCCTCATTTGCATATTTAAACATACAATTTCAGAAAACTTGTAATACAAAAAAGTCTTGTCTTAATATAAGTAATCAACTGGGGAAGTTTCATTGTGATATCTATTAGTTAATTTTTTTACCATATTCACCTGCAGTGTCTCCCCTTAAACACTACTGTTGTGAAGGGCCAGATTAAACTGAATATATATATGTATCGTTTGATATACTTTGTATATTATTTATATATATACACGGAATATCCCTTTACCTGCGTACAGACCAGAGTAATATTCGCTCTCCTATTGGACAGCGGCCCCAGGCGCCAACGACCAAGCCCCCAACGGCAAGTTCAAAGGCAACTCCGGGCATGTAAGTACATGCCCAGAGTCTGCATAGTAATACGAGACAAGAACTGAGGTTGGGACTAGATATTCACCTTACGTATAAATACGGCGCAGGTGTAAACAGCAGTAGTCTTACCAAAACCTTAATACCTTCACCACGAGTCAACGTGCAGTGAAGTGAGCAACCTTGCATCTAAATAGAGCATTGAGAACCGTGTGCGAATAGAATGTTAAAGTGTCAGAGTTTAACGCAGTAACGTTGAGTTCGACTTAATCTAATGTGAAGAAATAGTCGATCATTTATTGTGTATTGTGCGGCTACAGTTCTTCCGTGACCATGATCCATCGGTTCGTCGTGCTTTAGCTAGTGCACTTATCCAGGCTGTGCGGCCTAAATCCGTGCCCACACCCGAGGAGTCCTAGGCGAGAACCGTTGGAGTTGTACACAGGAGAATCGACACCGGTGATTGCAGAACCATTTCTGGTTGGATTATATTGCAATCTTTAATACAGTCAGGGTTTTGTAACCCCTCAGTTACAACTACAGACTGCAACACAGCCACTTTTCCAGAGTCAGTCCTCTTCCATGCCTCCATACTGATCTGTAAATTTAAGACGCTAAATGCATTGAGTACTCATTTGTCAAGATATCATACTGCACAACTTAGCAGTAGACCAGAACAGAGTCTGAGCCCTGTGGTAATAAAATGCCCTTTGTGCGCATTTCGGGAACCCTTTTCTGAATCAATTTTCTTAAGTCATCTCAGAAAGCATTTAAAAAATAATGAAACAGTGACATGCCCATATAAGGATTGTAGCTATAGCACAAATGTTTACTCTTCATTCAATTGCCATAAAAGCAGAGAACACCAATTAAGTCTTGCATCAGACTTAAAAGCTGTCGTTGTTGAGGATCCCCAAGACAGGATTTCTGAGGTCACTAGTGATTTGCATGAAGAATGTTCAGGCCAGAGCATAGAAGTGGTGGATGATGATGATCAATGTGACACTGACAATCTAAGAAATCAACTTAAAATGAACGTATCTTCCTTGTTCCTAAAGATGCAGGCTATCCTCCATGTCTCAAACACAGCTAACCCTACTGTCCCTACTGTCCCTACTAACCCTACTAACCCTACTAACCCTACTGTCCCTACTGTCCCTACTGTCCCTACTAACCCTACTAACCCTACTGTCCCTACTAACCCTACTAACCCTACTGTCCCTACTAACCCTACTAACCCTACTGTCCCTACTAACCCTACTAACCCTACTAACCCTACTGTCCCTACTGTCCCTACTAACCCTACTAACCCTACTGTCCCTACTAACCCTACTAACCCTACTGTCCCTACTAACCCTACTAACCCTACTGTCCCTACTAACCCTACTAACCCTAACCCTACTAACCCTACTGTCCCTACTAACTCTACTAACCCCTGCTGCATGTTTGGACCATGCGATTTGAGGCCAAGCACCGCTTTTTCAAAAGAGTGGTGCATGACACTCAAAACTTCAAAAATATCTTGAAGACGATGGCAATCAGACACCAACACATGATGGCATATCATCTTGCTTCACCATCATATTTCAAGCCAAAAACCCAGGCATCCAGGGTTGACTCTGTTCTGGTTTCATCTCTACCAGCAGTAGCTCAGGTACACATTAGAGGACACACAGTTAGTGACACAATCTACCAGACATCAAAGGTAACCATTGATGGCACAGACTATGTCTGTGGAATGTTTCTCTCTGTCAGAGTCAGTGGTGGACTGTCTACATTTAGCCAAATAGAACAGATCTACCTTGTGAATAACGAGGTTTCTTTTCTGTGTCGAGACTATGACTCCTGGTATATAGAACATCTTAGGTCCTATGAGCTGTCAACCACACAACCACATATGTCCATCTACCTACAGTCTGGTCTCAATGATACAGTCCCACTCTCAGCATATATGATCGATGGTCTGCTGCTGCTGCTGACTCCCAAGCGATTCATTCAAGTGAAACGGAAGGTGAATAGTTATTTTATTAATCGATTATTGTGTCTTTATTCACTCGTTGTGTAATTGACCAGTTTATATTCTGTATAAGTTCATATTCTGTATATGTTAATAATGACGCTTTCTGTGTTGTGTTTATGACTACTCCTTAGGTCCTTGAGCTGCTGACCACATCTGTCCACTGTCCATCTACCTGCAGTCTGGTCACAACGATACAGTCCCACTCAGCATACAAGATCGATGGTCTGCTGCTGCTGCTGACTCCCAAGCGATTCATTCAAGTTTCCATAGCACAATGGCAGCTGCCTCCCCACAACCCATGATCCTTTGTGTTGTTGAGACAGACCGGGCTAGAAAATTAAAACTCAGTTCACGACCCGCCTCTGTTGATGCACTGGTCAAGATTATAAAAGAACAGTTGGAAATAGACCTTGACTTCAGTTTGCTGTATGAAGATCCAGACTTTGATTGGAAACTTACTTCCCTTGATGACATTACGGAATTGCCACAAAAAGCTGTTGTGCACATTTCACTTTCGCTCGACTCCAGCTCTCTCGCATCTACTGATATACTTTCAGATATGTCATCTCCAGAACGTCTAAGCAGATGGCCTCCAGGTCCTTTTCCAGTTCCTACATTTGCATTCGATGTTGAGCTGAAACTTAGAGACGGAAACAACGAATTTGAGAAGAACAAGAGACACCTTCTTTCTAATGAGGGGCAGGTTCTTCTCAGTCTTCTTGACTTCTTCAGCAATTGTCTGCCTCAACTGCTCAAGCCTCAAGGAATCCTCTCCTTGGGGATAGTTGGGTAGGAAGTTTACTTCTGCTCGCTTGGGTCTTTTAATGTTGGAATGTGAAGGTTCGCCATCAGGATTGCTTCTACCTCTTTTTCCAGCATTTACAGTGACCTCCTCACATCCTGCCCGTCTCAGCTTGTTCCTGAAATTGCCCATCTTGAATTTGATGCTGTTCTTCCATCCATTGCAGCCGGTCTCAGATCCTGCTTCCTTCAAGCAGGGATGTTTGGCGACAAGAGCCGCAGAAGCCACTGCTATCTCTTTATCACTTGGATAAGCCTTGAAAGCATACATTGTAGATGCAAGCTTTTCTAAGATGTCGTGCTTTAGGTCTCTTGTCAAGCTGATGCAGACCACATTTGCCTTGTGCCGACAGACCATAGTGAAGTCCAGCCCACCAGTGAAAGAGCTCATGGACCTCTGGCCTGCTCTCAAAATGGAGTCTGAGGTAATGTAGATCAGCTCTCTCTTTCCTGTGTTAACATTTGGCACATTCTGTGTGTTTTAAAGTGAAACTTGTGATTCCTAAGCCTGGTTTATATACTCTAGCGGCGCATCTGCATGTGTGTTCTGTGCGCCCCCGCGAGCTAGTCATCAGCGACCGATTCCGCAAAGCATGTAATGACATGGTTGACCAGAAATCCCGCCGTCATGCTCTGAAGCCCAAACCAAACAAAGTAAGAGATCCACCAAGTTGAAGTGACTAATTGATGTTGATATACAATATTGTCCTGCTGTTTTTAAATATAGGTGTATGCAGAGTTCCAGCTGATTACCAACCAGAACCTGCCCAACACATTCTACGCTGAGCTTGACCGCCATCTTCCTCGACTGATGACGTTATTCAGACAGAAGGCGTCCAAAACTGGGAACACAGCAGATGCTTTGACTCACATTTTAAAAATCCACGATGAACAGGTGAATAGATTATTATACATGTCATAGGTCGAACCTCTGTAACATTGAACAGGTTCAATGATTCAAATGAGCTTTTGAATTTTACAATTAGTCCACCATTGTGTTTGCCATTTTTCTGATTGCATTAAAGATGTGAACATGTTATTTGTGGATATATCTGATTGGACTGTTTAAAATCCGCTTTGTTCAGTAAACATTTCCATATAATACAATTATTTTTCTTCTTCTTAATCTTACATCTTAATAGGAAATCCATGATGTTCACACCAGGCGTACCACTGTTCTCCATGCCCTGCCTGTGTATCTGCATGAGGAAGTCGCTGGATTTTTCAAAACCTGCACAGTGAGTCCGAGTGAAAATAATTTACAGTACAACTGTATATTAAGTGAACAGTTAATCAAAATGCTAAGTATCAGTCTTCCTTCCTTCCAGGTCTCCCTTGTGAAAGAGATATTTGATCTCGACGGGACTAACCTGGTTAAATAAAAATAACCTTCTCACCAAAAAAATTGTTCTAACTAAAATATAAACAACTTACAAACACAACTCCATATACTTAGCTTTGGGCTGCACTTTGTAGAAACCATGGATTTATTTGTGATTATTATGTCTCTTTCATTCCTTCAGGACACACCTGATGAGCCAGAGCTTCAGGGTGTTGCAGTGGCCCTCCTTACTGTCATCAGTGACCATGCATGACACAAGTCCAGTTCACTACCAGCCTGTGACAATCTCTGATTGGTGATTCCTTCCTGGTAATGTTTGGACTAATCTATGCACTACACCTCAGCTACCCCAAGGGACTTACCAACACTTTTGAATTCATTCAGAAGATTTTACTAGGTCTAGAAGCTGGTAAACTGTTGCCCAGGTTGCAGACTCTCAAGAATGACTTGATGATGCAATAATTTTTTTTTCTTCTGATTTTTCAATGGATTTTCTCCCCGTCCCAATTAGTCGTTGTGCCAATCCCCCCCCCCCCCCCTACCTGGTGCTGTATGCATGTTCTCCTACGAGTCGGTATAAGGGCGTCCCGAGTCGATTGCACGCTTCCCCCGAGACGTGCGCCGACAGCCAGTGACGTCTTTTCACTTGGCAGCAAGGGCTCTCATTGGTGAAGTGTAACGCGTGGGAGGGCACGCTATCTCCACCAAGTCCTGCCCCGCTTAGCAAGCGCCGAGACCTGACCTGTAGGCGTCACTGTCCACAACGCCAGATTCCCACCCGCCAGCTTCCCCACCCCCTAATACTGCCGAATTGTATTAGTGTGAATGGCCAGCCAAGCTGGTGACAACGCAGGGAGTTGGATTCGAACACGCGAATCCAGTGTCTCCAGCGTTGGTGACGAACGCAATCTCCGCTACGTCACCTGACCGCTCTTGCATTAAACTTTTGAAGGTATTATTTTGACATGACAAGGAAATTAATACCTCACCCCACATCCTTCTTTCAGATGAGTTTCTATTCCTTACTGTAATCAGTGATCATGACACAAGTCCAGTTCACTACCAGCCTGTGACAATCTCTATTGTTATTGAAAGTCATATCATGATCAGCTTCCCCAGATTTGGTGATTCCTTCCTGTAATGTTTGGACTAATCTATGCACTACCCCAAAGCACTTACCAACACCTCAAAAGTGTGTCTATAGAAACTCATCTGAAATGTCTTGTCATGTCAAAATAATACCTTCAAAAGTTGCTGTACTACTTTGCAGATGTTCAGCCAATAGGTCCAAACTACTCAATGTACCTTGTTCTTCATTTTTTATGTAATATGTTTACATTTGAGAGTTTTACAGTTCGAATTTTCTTAACCATCTATAGCTGGCATTATTGTAATTTCATCCAAGTAAGTTTTAGAGTTGAAAGAGTTTATCAGAATCTCAAAGGCAACATCCAAGTCCCAAACGTTTGTTTCTCGAGGAACAATAGGAGGCAATGGGCATAAATGCCACTCTGCTCTGACTGCTTCCATTGCTTGTAGGCAGTGGTAGAGTTAGTGTTCTCAGTACAGAGTACAAGGCGATATACCAGGAGCCATAAACGCAACACAGAAGCGTTATTATTAACATATACAGAATATGAACTTATACAGAATATGAACTGGTCAATTACACAACTAGAGTGAATAAAGACACAATAATTGATTAATAAAATAACTATTCACCATTAGCTGGACTCAGTTCCGTTTCACTTGAATTAATCGCTTGGGAGTCAGCAGCAGCAGACCATCGATCTTGTATGCTGAGAGTGGGACTGTATCCTTGAGACCTTGTAGGCAGTAGTATACTGCCCTGTCAAGGGCTAACCGCAGTAACTTGAAAAAAGTAAAAAATTTGTTATGAGTGAAATTGACCTTGTCAATAAATGTTTTATCTTGTGACCAAGTTTCAGATGTTAATGTCGCTCAGTTTTGGAGATATGGGGTTTTAAAAACTGCAGTAACTACAAAATCACACTCAAAACCCAGGCAGACCGCAGTAACTTCCAAACAGTGAAAAATGGCTTTAAAGTGTTTTGACTTGCCATCCAAAATGTGTTATAGGTAAATAGATGATAGTACCCAGATTTAACATGTATTAATGAAGTAATCTTTAGGCATACAAAAATATGACATAATTATTTTAATTAACCCCAAAAAAGCAGATATTGCACTCTGCTGCACGATTTCCTTAAATAATTATACAGGTAATGTACAGGCAAAGTGCAGTAACTTCAAATACAATGTTGTTTTCCCTCCAGCTTTCATAACTTAACCTAGCCATTTTGAAAATGAAATTTAATACCTGAATATATTGGAATGATGATGATCCAAATAAAATGGCTAGGTGAAGTTATGAAAGCTGGAGGGAAAACAACATTGCATTTGAAGTTACTGCACTTTGCCTGTACATTACCTGTATAATTATTTAAGGAAATCGTGCAGCAGAGTGCAGTATCTGCTTTTTTGGGGTTAATTAAAATAACTACGTCATATTTTTGTATGCCTAAAGATTACTTCATTAATACATGTTAAATCTGGGTACTATCATCTATCTACCTATAACACATTTTGGATGGCAAGTCAAAAAACTTTAAAGCCATTTTTCTCAGTTTCACTGTTTGGAAGTTACTGCGGTCTGCCTTGACAGGGCAGTATAGTTAGTGTACTGTATAGTGTTTTTAGTACAGAGTACTGTAGTGTTCTAGTTATCATTCTGCAAACATAGCCTGCTCTAAATGACGGATGGTGCCTCTGACATTCTGACTAACTCTTTCAATGAAAACACCATCTTGTTCCATGATACATCATGGAGCAAATACATGCAGCTGCATTTCCATATGTAGGTATGTGCACTATTAACAGTATTTCCAGCTGTATAGCATGTAATGTGGATTGGTATTTTGGTTCCACATTGGCAGGACCCAATATACAGCACAACGTTTGTGAATTTTACATGTGCCAAGCGGATTGACAATTTTCAGATAATCTATACATTTTATTCTGTACTGTACATAGATACACTGTGTTATCCCAACGGTCACAATAGTTGCCGTCAACATGTTTGCTCATTCTATGACCACACTATACAAATTTGAGTAATTCAGCCAGGATGTAAACGGCTCTGGTCATGTGCACTGCACATATTGAGACCCTTTATTATTTCAATATTTGCTGGAAATACATTGATACATCATTCAGTAACATTTTCAGAGCCTTATAACAAACATTATTACACTATTGTGACCAGAGGGATTAAATGTGTAATATACATTACATTGTATGTACATGTTATAACATGCATGTATTTATTTTCTATATATATTTTCTATATATATATATTTTCAATTTTAAAATTGCCATAATGTTGGAGAGGGCAACACAATGTTTTTGTAAGATAAATAGATGTATACTCTTTGAATAGAAATAAATATAAAGAGTTTGAAGTTGTAACACAATGTTTTTGTAAGATAAATAGTTTCGATGAAGAACAAAACCTCCTAAATGCATACAAAAAAAGGGGAAAACTTCATATCTGCACTTTGCAAGGCACTAATACCTGGTCGGTATTGTTAACATATATAGTCCAAAAACAGTGTACGGTGTTTACAGTGTTATTGTACATTGCTAACATACAGATTATATATGTATACTCTTTTATACTCTTTGAATAGAAAAAAATAAAAGAGTTGTTTGAAGTTGATATAATGTGCTTGTGTAATTATTTTTCTGTTAACTTTTCCACATGGATTTTAAAACTGAACCTTAAGTTATAGTAACTGCAAATATTTGAGTTGATTAACTTAAAAATTTGAGTTGATTAACTTAAAAGAAATGAGGCATGGGATGGCCTCAATGTCGTTGAGTTCTGTTAACTTAATCACATGGATTTAAGGTTGAACCTTAAGTCACAGTAACTGAACATATTTGAGTTGCCTCAACTTGAGAACCTTAAGTCACAGTAACTGAACATATTTGAACTGCCTTAACTGAGAACTGTAAGTCACAGTAACTGAACATATTTGAGTTGACACCACTTGAGAACCTTAAGTCACAGTAACTGAACATATTTGAACTGTTATGGTTTGACACCGACCCCAAACGCAAACGGCACAGAGAGAGTTGTTTCAGAGTTAGCCAAAATCAAGGGCGTGTTTATTTACTGAGTAACAAGAATGAATTTGGTGGTGAACAGAACAAACTGGGAAACAGGCATGTGAGGAATGGTTGCTGCTCTGCAGCTTCTCCCGGAAGGTTACGTTGTGGAATTTGTCCGTGACGTCTGAGCCGCTCTGCAGATCCTCCCAGCATATACTCCGGATGGAGGCGGAGAAGGAGAGAGAGAGTCCGAGTTAGCTCAGCGCACAATTGAAAACTGACAGGTGACTGGTGAGGTGAATTGTCCAAACAATAAATCCAAGTGACAGATCTTCGGTGTGAAACACACAGTGAGCAGTGTCCAGAGTGAAAACAATTAGGTAATCCAAAAGAGAGAATCCAACAGACAAAAAGGTGAGAACAGTCTGAACAAAAACAGGATCTCTTCAGTGCTTTACAAACACACAAAAAACGATAGATCCAAAAGACTGTTTACAAAAACTCACCAGAGCGCAGCGCGTAAAGCGGCAGATCAAACAAGGCGACCGCTTCGTAACGGGGAAGCAGGTTCTCCAAACGGAATATTTCTCGAGAGTCCTGGGAGGCAAAAGAACAGGGAAAGCAGCGACGGGAAGGAACAGGCAAATGCAGGGAATGTTTCAGAACGATCCAACATCAATATTAGGGAGATCAGGGTATTTAAAGCCACGGGGTGCTTAATGACAAGCTGTGACAGCTGCGGGATGAAATTGATCATTGCTCCAGAAGCGTGTGGTTGGGAGAGCACCAATCAAACGGCATCTACAGGAAGAAGGGTGTGGAGAGGAGAATGCAATTAATTAACCGAAATACCTTAAAGGAACAGAGCGAGTGGGTGGGCAGCGGACCAATCATCACAGTACTTTAAGAAGCCCGTGGTGGGGAAAGAACCAAACCTCACAGTACTCCCCCCTCCACGGGAGCCACCCGGCGACCCACTCGGCCCCGGCCTGCCCGGACGGGACCGAAGGAAGCCGGCGATCAGGGGCACTGGAGAGGGGGACAAAGACAGAGGACCGGCGAGGGAGGCCGGAGACGGGGACTGGGGCCCGACAGCGGAGGCTGGGCACGGGGACAGAGGACCGGCGAGGGAGGCCGGAGACAGGGACTGGGACCCGACAGCGGAGGCCGGGCATGGGGACAGAGGACCGGCGAGGGAGGCCGGAGACGGGGACTGGGACCCGACAGCGGAGGCCGGGCACGGGGACAGAGGACCGGCGAGGGAGGCCGGAGACGGGGACTGGGGCCCGACAGCGGAGGCCGGGCACGGGGACAGAAAACCGGCGAGGGAGGCCGGAGACGGGGACTGGGACCCGGCGAGGGGGCTGGACGGCACCTGAAGACACTGGGCACGACAGGAGGAGCTCCACCCCTTGATGGTACCGGAGGACCAGGCGATGTGGGGCTCGTGCAGCGCGAGCCAGGGCCTGCCCAGGACCACAGGGACAAGAGGAGAGCTGGTGACGAAAAACTGGAGCCTCTCAACGTGGTTACCAGCAACGGTGAGAAGGACTGGACAGGTGCGTTGAGTGACGTCAGCCAGGCGGCGATGATCCAGCGCGAAGACCTCCAAGGGCCTCTCGAGGTCCTCAAGTGGAATGTTGGCCCGGGTGGCAAACCCAACGTCCATGAAACTCCCATCAGCACCAGAGTCCATGAGTGCACCCACCGTTGCCCGCTGGTCCGCCCAGGCTAGGGTGACGTCCGCCAGACGGTTAGGTGGTGCACGGGTGGGGGAACAGGAAAAACGGCTCACTAGGATCTCCCGGGGTCCCGGCGAGCCTGGTCTTCTTGGCCGGGTAGGGCAATTGGAGACACGGTGTCCATACCGGCCATAGTAGAGGCAACGGCCGGATCTGAGCCTGGACTCCCGTTCGGCCGGGCTAAGGCGGTTGCGTCCCAGCTGCATGGGTTCCTCCTCGGTCACGGCTCGGGAGGGAACAAACCCACCAGTCACGGAGGGGGCAGGACGGTCAGCACCGTAGAGGCGGCCGCCGGGAAAGGGAGCCCCTGAGCGGAGGTCGATGGCACAGTCGAAAGGCCGGTGAGGCGGAAAGACCTGAGGCCTGGACTCACTGAAAACCTCCTTGAGGTCGTGGTACTCGGGGGGTACGTCTGGGGTACTGAAAACCTCCTCGAGGTCGTGGTCCTCGGGGGGTACATCTGGGGTACTGAAGACCTCCTCGAGGTCGTGGTACTCGGGGGGTACGTCTGGGGATCCACGTCGTGCTCGCTCACGCCTTCCCTCCCGGAGGCGTCCGTAGATGCGGATAGCGAGGCTGATCAGGTCCTCGAGGGACTCAGGTTCCTCACGGGTCGCGAGCTGGTCCCTGACTGCGTCGTTGAGCCCCCTCATGAAGGTAAGACGAAGTGCTTGGTCATTCCAACCGCTCTCCGTAGCCGTCAGTCTGAACTCCAGCACGTAGTCGGTAACCCCGCCGCTGCCCTGCCGGAAGGTACCCAACCGGGCTCCAGGGTCCAGACCACGGGCTGGATGGTGGAAAACCCTGCGGAGCTCAGCCACGAAGTCTGGGTAGGAGAAACAGAAGTCTGCCTCCATTGCCCAGGAGGAAGTGACCCACTGGGCTGCCCGGCATTGCATGATGAATGTGGCACAATCCTCGAAGTTACCGTCGAACAGCCGTGGTTCGGAGAGACGGGGCTCCCGAGGTGCGGGATCGGGAGGCGCGGGGCCTGCCAGGGCTGCGGGTGATGCTCCGGCCGAGGCTCCTGAAGGAAGTGGGGTTGCAAGCAAGGTGTTAATGGTTTCACTCAGTGCTTGTAAGTGGAGGAGAATACTAGACTGCTGGCTAGCCAGAGCCCCCAGGGACCCCTGAATAAGCAGGACCTGCTCTCGGAGTTCCTGTACAGCAGCCGCAGCCGCATCTAGCTGTAGACTGTGTTCCTTGGTTGACTCTAGCTGGACTGCCAATGCTGTGCTGACTCTCTCTGTGTCGGCTGGGGTCGTCATGTTGGTTGGATCGTAATGTTATGGTTTGACACCGACCCCAAACGCAAACGGCACAGCGAGAGTTGTTTCAGAGTTAGCCTAAATCAAGGGCGTGTTTATTTACTGAGTGACAAGAATGAATTTGGTGGTGAACAGAACAAACTGGGAAACAGGCATGTGAGGAATGTTTGCTGCTCTGCAGCTTCTCCCGGAAGGTTACGTTGTGGAATTTGTCCGTGACGTCTGAGCCGCTCTGCAGATCCTCCCAGCATATACTCCGGATGGAGGCGGAGAGGGAGAGAGAGAGTCCGAGTTAGCTCAGCGCACAATTGAAAACTGACAGGTGACTGGTGAGGTGAATTGTCCAAACAATAAATCCAAGTGACAGATCTTCGGTGTGAAACACACAGTGAGCAGTGTCCAGAGTGAAAACAATTAGGTAATCCAAAAGAGAGAATCCAACAGACAAAAAGGTGAGAACAGTCTGAACAAAAACAGGATCTCTTCAGTGCTTTACAAACACACAAAAAACGATAGATCCAAAAGACTGTTTACAAAAACTCACCAGAGCGCAGCGCGTAAAGCGGCAGATCAAACAAGGCGACCGCTTCGTAACGGGGAAGCAGGTTCTCCAAACGGAATATTTCTCGAGAGTCCTGGGAGGCAAAAGAACAGGGAAAGCAGCGACGGGAAGGAACAGGCAAATGCAGGGAATGTTTCAGAACGATCCAACATCAATATTAGGGAGATCAGGGTATTTAAAGCCACGGGGTGCTTAATGACAAGCTGTGACAGCTGCGGGATGAAATTGATCATTGCTCCAGAAGCGTGTGGTTGGGAGAGCACCAATCAAACGGCATCTACAGGAAGAAGCGTGTGGAGAGGAGAATGCAATTAATTAACCGGAATACCTTAAAGGAACAGAGCGAGTGGGTGGGCAGCGGACCAATCATCACAGTACTTTAAGAAGCCCGTGGTGGGGAAAGAACCAAACCTCACATGAACTGCCTTAACTGAGAACTGTAAGTCACAGTAACTGAACATATTTGAGTTGACACCACTTGAGAACCTTAAGTCACAGTAACTGAACATATTTGAACTGCCTTAACTGAGAACTGTAAGTCACAGTAACTGAACATATTTGAGTTGACACCACTTGAGAACCTTAAGTCACAGTAACTGAATATATTTGCATTGCCTTAACTGAGAACTGTAAGTCACAGTAACTGAACATATTTGAGTTGACAACACTTGAGAACCTTAAGTCACAGTAACTGAACATATTTGAACTGCCTTAACTGAGAACTGTAAGTCACAGTAACTGAACAAATTTGAGTTGACACCACTTGATAACCTTAAGTCACAGTAACTGAATATATTTGAATTGCCTTAACTGAGAACTGTAAGTCACAGTAACTGAACATATTTGAGTTGACACCACTTGAGAACCTTAAGTCACAGTAACTGAATATATTTGAATTGCCTTAACTGAGAACTGTAAGTCACAGTAACTGAACATATTTGAGTTGACACCACTTGAGAACCTTAAGTCACAGTAACTGAATATATTTGAATTGCCTTAACTGATAACTGTAATGAGTTGACACCACTTGAGAACCTTAAGTCACAGTAACTGAATATATTTGAATTGCCTTAACTGAGAACTGTAAGTCACAGTAACTGAACATATTTGAGTTGACTCCACTTGAGAACTGTAAGTCAGAGTAACTGACCATATTTGATTTGACTTAACTGAGAACCTTAAGTCACAGTAACAGACCATATTTGAGTTGCCTTAACTGAGAATTGTAAGTCTTAGCCAACTGAAAACATTTGAGTTTATCAACTTAAAAAAATAGAGGCATGGGATGGCCTAAATTTTTTTAAGTTCTGGAAACTTATTCGGGTTTACAGTGTGGGTAACGCTGGGCGTCCGCTTGTTGCCGCATCTCAACGCGGCGGGGAACGGGGGCTGTAAACGTCGGCAACAACGTGTATGGTATTTTTAGGCTCTGGTCCAACACTGCTCAGATCACGGGATCAGATGGATATGTAAAGAGAGCGTCAATATGATGATGTGCGTTACGGGTCACGAGATTATAAACGTGGTATGGTGAAATAGGTGAACAGGGGCCTTTCGAAAGCATAACGTGTAGGCTTTTGAAAATATGACTCAGACTAGCCGGTCACCTCGAAAGTTTTAACGGGGAGGGGAATTTTTCTGAAGTATCAGCCGATCTAAATGTAATCGATCCGATATTAAGGGTGGGTTAGGAGGATGCGAAATTTGCTTGTTAACCCGTGAGAAGGTTGATTGCAGAAAGCAAAACACAGACGGAGATCCGATTAGAACGTGTTTAGCTTCGGCATCCTATTTCGACACGTTCGTCGCGGCAAAACGGGGACAGAAGCGCTTATCAACACATCGTTTAATAATACTGTTTACAAATGTGGGTGTACATTGCATGTATTGTATGTATGCAGAGCAGCCTTGGCCGGGTTGTTGTGTTGTGACATGGATCAGAACAATACGAGTCTGTGAATCATATTGGAAGTTGGGGCTAATTAGCTTAGCTCTGTGGAGGAACCACGGCAATCTATAGACGTTATGGCGGTGATATGAGAGAATTGACGAAACACTGTGAGAGAAATTGTTGTTAAGAAACGGGTCGAGGCGTAGGTTGATGTGATTGTGGCCGTTTTAATGGTTATATTTAATGCGGTAACAATTGTGTACGATAGTATGGTGGCGGAAAGATGTTGCGGGTTGATGACGTCCTAGTGTGGAGAGGAGTGTGTGAGCGTCCGCTGTGTGTGGAGCCGGGCGGAGAAAGGGTAGGAGAAATGGTTTATGATGACTCGTGTTGATCTGTGTAACGACGTTGGTCCATGAGAATGTTTTAAATTCTTTTACGATAGTTTGTTCTTTTAGAATGGATACGATTTAAGCATGTGAGCTGTTTAGAATTAGATTGGTAACGGGCGGACTGAATGGAATGTACGGATCTCGAACGTTGCATAACGCGCAGCGCCCGGGAGCGCATTGAACATAGCATCAGGCGGGCTAGGTTGTTAGCTTGCGTGCGACTGTTTTGTGAGTTTGCGGGCGACATGTGTGGTAATTCGAGTTTTGAATATGATGGTTAGGAAGTATTAAAGGACGCGGTGGTTGTCATTGCATTGTATTAGGACGAAACTCGAGTGTTTTGTGATAATAGTTGTACGTTGTCGAGGTATACATTGGTGGCTGTGCGTTTGCGCTACTGCGCATGCGCGTTACAATGCGGATCGCTGCATTCATTTTCGTTCGCTCTGAGGATGAATAACGGGTGAGGAAGTATTTGGCATTGTGTTAAAATGTTTGTATTTGTATATTGTACATTGTATTTTGTGTAAACAGTAGAAGTGATATGTAATGTATGATGATTAGATTATGGGAGGAGGTCACGGTTTACTTAGACTGCACACAATGTATGGAGTGGATCAGTAATGGATGGATAAGAACATATTGGGCACAAGGGTATATTTTTAATCCAAGGGGGGATTGAGTGATTGATTGATTAAAAATAGTACAGCTAAATACATACAATTGTTAAGGGGATGCAGACCGGACAGAGTCCCCCCGTTTTCAATACATCATAACATTTATTGCATACATGATATACAGATAGGCAGTAGTTTGGGGGTAGTAATGGGCGGAATTTGGTAAACTGCTCTACACTAAAAATGACATTGCTTGCATTGTATTTAATGGATACATTGCTTGGATCTAGTTAAGGTTCACAAACTTAGCTACTCTGGGTGAGTGTATCGTTAATAAATAGGAACATATATATACACATTGGACCCGTAAAACTGGGCAATAATATGTTACACAGGGGTATAGTCTTGACCTAGTGGGGTTGGGAGAAGCTGAGTTGGGAAAGCGCTCTACACTGAAAAGGACATATTGCTTGCATTATATTTAATTAATACATCTACAATACATATCACATGTCACCTATATACAGAGTTAACGTTCCCCGAAAATCCTGTGTACAGTTTTTGAGTCTTAGCATGATTGGAACTGACCACTAGTAATGTGTTTTATTTCTGATGAGTGGCGTTTGATAAAGATGCTTATATTTGTATTATGCATGATTAGTGTTGTGCAAATATGTGATTTCAAAATCTGTATAGAATGAAAACATTTTGAGATTGTGTTTGCTTGTTTTAGATGAGTTAAATCTTGAATACACTGTTAATATGATTAGGACATTTAATGCTTGACACAAGCCTCAGAATTGTAGGGAATTATAATTTATTGATGGGGGCTTGCTGTCTGTGTTAGAAAACTATTTTAGGTATGCAATGAAAATTTAATGAATATGTTTGTGATGATTATTTGTAAAAGGATTGCTTTCATTCCGTAGTTTCACTGTGGTAAAGATAAGTGTTATTGTCTGTGACTAGAAGAACAGGCAAGTATGTGTTAATTAACCTTCCCCTGGGAGCAGTAGGAATGTGTGTTTTATTCAAACCTAGGGGGCGGCTTGCCCCCAGGGTGAGATGTATGTAATGATTAACCTTTTGATGGAGTTGCAGGAGGGCCTGCATATGGGACAATGGGGGTGCAAGGGCTTGCACCAGATGCCAGTAGCCAGAGGGACAAAAGTTGAGAGGGTTATATTACCCAGGGGGGTAGAAATCCTTTTGAGACAGGTCACAGGAAGCCACGGGGGTTGCTAAAACCTGTTGTTTTTTACAACAGGGAGACAGGAAGATAAGGTGCTAGTTTGGGATAGCATGAGGGAGACAGGAGGTGACAGGAAGGTGAGGCAGGAAGCGGCTAATTCAGGAAGAGAAGGTGGGAGTAACGTGAATAGGAGCCAAGTCAGATGCGGTTATTTACATTGATTAGGGCTGCCTATTTGATTGGAGGAATAGCCTGGGGTTATCACGGTTCTAGCAGGCTGGGGTGACTTCAGGTTGAAAAAGGGGTTCTGCTAGACCCTTTGAGTGTAGAGGTTGAGTGTAGATTGTGTTTAGCCTGAGGATGAGTACAGGGAGAACTGAGAGTAGGAGAGAAGGAAATCTAACAACTTGTCTGTGGTTCTGAATGATGATTAATGAGTTATGTTGTGTTGTGTGTTGAATATAGGAGTGAAGTAGGCGTGAATGTTTTCTGTAAATCTGTGGATGATTGTGTGCCAGGTGGTATGCATGAGTGGGGCAAGCGTGAATGGCTTTGTCTTTGAGTGGTTACCTGGTAATGTGAGGATGAATTGAGTGGCGTGTGAGTGCATGTCTGAGTGTCTTTTGATTTCAGTGGGTGCTTGAGGCTGTGAGATATTGAATGAAACGGTGTATTTTTTTTTTTTTTTAAAGAGTAGGATTTTAAAAGCGGTGGTGGTTTTGATACACTACTTTGATTCAAGTTTATTTCTTTTGAATGTCTTAGAAGTTAACAGCCGCTGTTGTGTGTGGATGAGCGTTTATGTCTAGATTTTTTATTTATTTTCTATTGTTTAATCTGTAATTTTCTGGACGGATGGTGATGAGTTAAAAGGTGGTGTGCATGTGAAGTTTGAAGCGTGTTGTTTTTATTTCTTTAATATTTTCTTGGTATGCATGGAACATTCACAAGTGGTCTGCCACGTAGGTGATAGGAGAATGTGTTTGGTTTGTTTTGGGTTTTTCTTTCCTTTCTAATAACCTTTAGTTTTAATGTTTGGTGCTTGTTATTTTTATTGATTTACTGTTTTAGGTATGAATGGTCATTTCACATGTGGAGGTGCAGAACATGTGGTTGAAGGATGTGGTTTATTGGGATATTTTGTTAATTATTTGTCTTTTCAAATCTTATTTTCTAATCTGCTTTTTATGGTCTGGGTGTGAGAGGAGAGAGCTGGTGGCAGGAGTGATGGCGTCAGGACAGAATGTCAACAAAAGCTAAGTGGCCCTATCACGTTTGCATATGATTAACATTGGCTTCTCTTTAAAGTATTTGACGTAGTGTGTAAAAGGATTTGCTTTGTGTTTCTTCCCTCACAGATTCAGTCGAGGGGGGAAGCGGAACGACACGTGTAGAGGAGTCATAAGTGTTGAGTATGAATACATTTCATTAGATTACGACACAGTGGAGTGAACCTGTTCAGTTATTTCCTGTGGGAAATTGTTAGATTGTGGAAAGAGGTCGCTTGTGGACGCTAGCCCCTCCTTCATCATAGCCCCGAGAACAGAGGCCAAAACAGACACAGGTTTTGGGAAGCATCCGGACTGGGAGAGCCGTCTGTAAATCCGAGGAAGGACAGTCATAGGTCAAATGTGACGGGACCACAGGCCTACAACAATTGCTACGGCTGAGGCTGGCTGGCAAAAGGGGGAAGGGGGAGGCGAGGCCGGTCTGGAACTGTGCAGGATAGGTGAGCAAGGGCCTCTGTGGAATGTGAGATTTGATTGGTGTGGAGGACGGGAGGTAACTGAACGGTAGCAACTGATATAGATTGACACAACGCAGGGTAAGACGCATACACATAGGTAGATTATTATACATAGATTATGGCCAAAGTGAGGAGGTGGTAAACATTTTTTCTCCTTGAGTGTTGCTCCGCCTTCCTTGCCCGACTGGTGACGACGAGGAGGTAAGGTTATATGACCATGATATGGTCATAAGGGGGGTGGATAGATGAGAAGACCAATTGAAGGATTATGCAGATGTGATTGTGCTGTCTTAGGTAAGAAAGGAATTGACAGGAGAAGAAATAAATTAATGTAAAATGAATACTAATGCATGTTGTCTCCCCCAGATCATTTAAGAGTGTTGGAAAAACTGAAAATACTGGTTATAAGTTGTGTGTTTTTAGACTTAACTTACCTTTGATTATGTTAGTTCTCTTTCCATGTAGCATATTTCTGGTTGATAACCCAGTGATAGCCATGTGGTAAACACAGGGTCACAAGGGATAAGTTAATTAGGAGGCTGATAAATGGGTTATTTGCCTCCCAGGAGGGGACATAGTCAAGGGGGAAAAACGAAGAAGACGAGAAGAAGAAACTCATTGATGATATGTACCAAAGAATAATGAAAGAAAAATTTGAGAAAAAAGAAAAATTGAGAAAAATTTGAAAAAATGATTTTTGTTATTATATTATATGGTTAGTATGTATAGAAAATCAAGTCAATATACAGTATATGACAATGTGAATTGCCAAAGTGGGGAATGTGGTAATATTGACTTTGAATTTCATAATTAATATGTGTGAATAAATTAGAGAACCATAATGTAAAGCCAGGTGTACCTTTCAATAGCAGAGTGGACTCAGTGGCTAAATAAGGAACCATACTTGAGACAGTTGCATCAGATAACAGCAGGAACAATTATTTCAACCCCCACTCAAGCAATGACTAATTTAGAGAACAAACAACACCTTCTCGAATTGACTGTATGTAAATGTAGAAGCAGAGACAGCTGGGTTGAACACAGGGCAGACCAGTTTAGACTTGTTGAAGAGATGATTAGTCATGGACACTAATTCACAAACAAAGTTATCTATTAATCAACTGTTTAGTATCAAAAGGTAAGCCAAGAGTAAACCATAATATTAGAAATGTGTAAATTCATATACACAGGAGATACAGTTGGTAAAAGGTTTATTGGAACATGCCTCTGTACTCATCAAGCGGCCACACCAAGGAGGGGGGCCACCAAGACCCCCCTTCTGTTCACTGAAGGAAGACAACGAAGGGGGCCATTGACACCAACCCCCACCCGAGGACAAGAACCTGTTGGGGCCAGCCCCAACAGGAAGACAATGACGGGGGCCACCAGCGGCCCCCTCTGTTTATTGAGTCAAGACCCACACAGGAGATCGAGGAGGTGGGGGCAGCCGGCCCCCACAGAGAAACCCAGGAGATCGATTGGGGACAGCCTGCACAGAAGACCACCTGATTGGACCAAAATGTTCTACTAGAATGTTATGATTGGTGGGAAGTTATAGTATATAAGAGCGAACATAGTGTTAGTTCAGGAGCCCAGACCCCCTCCCCAGGTCTGTGGCTCCACCGCTACCCACCCAGAGAATGCTGTTGGCTGATGTTCATGTAAATAGGCTGGATGGACCCATTATGTTTGTTAGAATAGAATATAAAGATACTTATCTTAGAAACCAGGCTTACTTATATGAAAAGCGGCTTACAGTAAATTCTCTAATTACATTTATGTTAAAAATGACTGTTGTTTGTACCTACATGTTGGGGTTTTGAGATGCAAACCTTGTTGATCCTGTGTACAAAACAGACATGATTAATGTATTCTGATAATCCTTGTATGTGAAAAGAAATCTTTTTATTCACTCCTGGCCGCCGAGACAAATAAATCCATGAGTTGAATTCGAACTCTGTTGTCTGGACTGCACATTTATTCCTTGCTGGCTATATTGGGAGTCAGATGAGGAGACCAAAAATTCTATCACTTATGATCCTTTCTCCTCCTTCCAGTTAAGCGACCTCCTTGTACTGTACAATAACCTTAGATTATTGTTAGGATTCTACGACACTACCCTGCTGCATCTAAATCCACAATAAATCGTCTTCTGATTAGGAAAATAACTGCTGCATTTCGTGTGTGAACTGTCCACATGTTCAAGTTTGCTGTCTGTTGTAGTGTAAAATGTTGACCTTTCAAATTAATGGAAAATCACAAATGATGCGCATGTGCATATGACGTTATATTATGCGTTATCTCAGCACCCCCAACTTTGACTGACTTCCTGCGTCCCTGGCTGCAATAGCAGCTGGTAAAACGTTGGCGATTTATGGAATGACCATTGTTATGTGTCCAAAACCCGAAATAAAAGATAACTGAACTGAACTGACTACACAATATTAGCCTATAAGGAGAGCCCTCTGTCTACTTTTTGTTCACCTAAATAGTCATGCTGTAGTGCGGGTGCTGACTCTCTCTGAGGGCTATAGGGAGGTGTAGTGGTTACTTCCTGGTCTATAGGGAGGTGTAATGGTTACGTCATTGCTGTTTCTCGCGCGGTCCACCCCTCTTAAAATCGCAATGTATTTCCAATGGATCCATTTCTAAATCGTCTCGTTTAATAAATAATAATAAATGTTCCCAATGATACGGGTGGACCGGGCGGGTAACTAAAGTGACGTCAGACTACACCTCCCTATTCTAGTTTAATTTGAGATTTGCTAGCCTACTGCATTGTCTACTACATTTTACAGCAAGAGCCATTCATAGTGAGTGATTATAGTGTACCGGGTTCTCGCTAACGAGTTCCTAGCATCCTAGCATACAAAATGCTGCACGTTAGCTTCTCTGTGACGTCGTGTATTTCTGTGACTTTTAAATAAAAGTTACCATTAGGTTATAAGATTAGAGTTAGGTTACGGTTATGGTTAGGGTTAGGGTTAAGATAGGGGAGGGGTTACAGTTCATTGCACACTCACCACAAGAACAAAAAGTCAGCACTCGTGAGAACAGCCCGCACTCAAACACGCAATATAGGGCTTAAAATATTCCAAGTATCCCCATTGTAATCACCCATGACACTGAAATGAGAGGCATATGAAAGCATCACATGAAAGTGTGTGTGTGTATGTGCACCGTCGTGAGCGCACAACTGCACACCCGTGTGTCCTGAGAGAGGTGCCGTCGAGGTTAAAATAGAAGTGGCATGACTTGAGTGACGGGATCACAATCACCTCTCTCTCTCTCTCTCTCTCTCTCTCTCTCTCTCTCTCTCTCTCTTTCTCTCTCTCTCTCTCTCTCTCTGGCAAAGAGCACTCTTAGCCATGACATTAAAAACAATGTTGGGTCGCATCCAAGCAACAACGGAGCCAAACTTAACCGAGAGCCAACTAAGAGATCTGGACCTGGACCTGGACCTGGACCTGGACCTGGACCTGGACCTGGACCTGGACCTGGACCTGGACCTGGACCTGGACCTGGACCTGGACTCTGCCTCAGTTTCCAGGCACAAGTCACTCCAATGAGAGAAGGGAAAGGAAAATGCACACAAAGGAATTATTCACCTAAACTTCTCGGGTGCATTACTTAACATGACTTAGCACATGACTTAACACATGACATAACACATGACTTAAGTCATGACTTGACACATGACTTTCTCATGGCTTAACACATTACTTAACATGACTTAACACATGACTTAACACATCACATAAACATGACTTAACACATGACTTAACACATGACTTAACATATTACTTAATGCATTAATTAAACATTACTGTAATGTGTTAAGTCATGTGTAAATACTTAAAGGAACACGCCAACACATTGTGGAAAATGAACTTGAAGTGATTTTTATTTATTGTGTAAGAAACTTCAGAATGTTACCTTTCAAAAGAGACCAGACATTAAGGCAAATTTTCCAGAGGACCTTTTCTGTCCGAGAGACAGGGACAGACTGATAATCCATATAGATGCTGGCTACCGTGCCAGGGTCCGGGG
This sequence comes from Notolepis coatsorum, assembly GCF_963971535.1. Lineage (NCBI taxonomy): Eukaryota > Metazoa > Chordata > Actinopteri > Aulopiformes > Paralepididae > Notolepis > Notolepis coatsorum. The sequence goes on along the minus strand of NC_140168.1, from coordinate 203,453,906 downwards.
CATTGTTTGCGAGAGCATTATGACTCCATGTCTTTGCATTCTATTTTTACCCTGTCCACTCTTCATTAGGGCCGATGACTGATAGGCTCTCTGTCTCTGGCAGCCGCTGTCCGGGGTGTGTGATGCAATGACCTTGGGTCTGGACCGGAGAGAGAGAGAGAGAGAGAGAGAGAGAGAGAGAGAGAGAGAGAGAGAGAGAGAGAGAGAGAGAGAGAGAGAGAGAGAGAGAGAGAGAGAGAGAGAGAGAGAGAGGCAGCAGACGCTCTAAATAAAGCCCAGGCCGCTCTCTAAGAATTGAGATCACGATTCTCTCACACAATTCTTATTTTTTCAATAAAATCATGTATTGCACTCTTTCTTAAACAGACAACACAACATCAAAGTGCTTGACTTAAATTTAAACATAACATATATGACTTGTGTACTGGACGGGACACGTGAGGGTGCGAACCATGGGGGAGCTGGGGGAGCCATGGCTACCCTATATGAGACATCAGCCCCCCTGAAAACATGATTTGTGAATTTTTGGGGGGTCTATAAAATACTGACAATAAATGCTATTTTTGCCATTCATTTCAAAATTTTCTGTAAATTTCTGTATCGTCATCATCGTGTATAATAATAAAATTAGGCTATTTTGATGTATGATTAATGATTTGCGCACTAATTCATCGTAATAGACAATAGCATAAATCTATGGGGTTGCGGCACTGCAGATATACCCTACTCGTAATAGATGGCAACATGCATGCTATTCTTGCGTTTACCATTCAGAGCGTGGCGGCGCTGCAGCCTGCAGGCACAAATCAAACTTCACAGCCATAAAAAAAAAAAAAAAAAAAACAGTTATTCAGGATAATGTCAAAAGTTAAACGAAATATCAAAGAAGTAAGCCTTCTAACCAATTTTGGTTTTACAAAGAAGGCGAAGCAGCCTGCTGCGGGGACTACTTCTGTGTAGTGTTAATTTTGTTGACTAAATTGATGACGAAAGATGTTAGTCAACAAAGGTTTTTTTCATGACGACAACGAGATGTGACGTCACGTTATTGAAGGCCATGTCGTGCTAACGAGACTAAATAGTTTATTAAATATCGTTGACCACAACTGAGGACACATAAATGTAATTTATGTTGATATTGTTGACTAAAACAAGACGAGACAAAATAATTATAACTTTTCTTAATGCCATCGTCCCGACAGAGCAGTGTGACAGGGAGCTCCGTTATTAGCATTAGCTGTAGAGCTATTTGAAAAGATAGTTTTAGCTTAAGGTTACCTTGGCTAAAGTTGGGACTATTCATAATCCAGCTGCAGACCTGCAAGCAAAGTACAGCAAGTTGGCAAAGGAGTATTCCAAGGTAAATCACTTCGTTACATTGTTTGTATTTCCATCTAGCTCGCGTTAGCTAGTGGCTAAGCTAGCTCACGCTAACATGGTTACTGATCGACCTCTTGCACACAATTAATGACATAATGCAGACAGTCATACCGGTGACAATGTTTAGCTTTTAGTGCCAAATGATAAGAGTCTGAGGCGGAGTCTCAAAAGAGAATGTTGAATATTAATTTTGCATTAAAAATCACAACATAAACGTTACTACTAGCTAACCTAAACAGAGCAGCCTGGATAGGAAGTGCGCAACAACGTGTAACGTCTGTGCGGAACCAATGTACCAACAACCATTCCGTGGGTGAACTCATTGCGCTTAGTTGTCAATTAATGATACTAATACTAAACTATACAATCACCTGTTGTTGAATAAATACCATTACTTTCTAGTTATTACTAAAAAAACAGTATATATAAAACAGTAGCTGTAAAAAAGAAAAGAAAAAAAGTTTTATAATTTATATAATATAATTTTTTATTTTTATTTCTTTTGTATGCACTGGTATCGGATCAGTATAACCAGACCTAGACCACCTCTAACTCTAACCCCTAACCAGACCTAGACCACCTCTAACTTTAACCCCTAAGTTAGGGTTGTGACTTAGAGGTGGTCTAGGTCCGGATAGGGGTTAAGAGTTGGTCTAGCCCTTTACATCCATCTATCTAAATAATAATAATAAATGATAATGAATGCTTAACTACCCCTAAGTTACCCTAACCAGACCTAGACCACCTCTAACTCTAACCACTAACCAGACCTCTTCCATGTGGCACTTTAACACTGACCTCAGAATGTGATTTTATATAATGTTTTTATGCAAGCAGATTGCAATCAGTGTGTACTACTACTAGTACTACTGTGTGTTCTGTTTACTTAGTTTACAGTATCCTGTTATAGAATAAACCGCTGCCAGACACAGCAGAGAGAGAGAGAGAACAGACATGACAGAGAGGACAGACACAGCAGAGAGAGGACAGACATGGCAGAGAGAAGGGAGAGACACAGCAAACAGAAGACAGACAGAGTTCAGCGTCGTCTCTCTGGTCAGAAACAACGTCACCACATCCGTAATGCTCTCTTTGATGCATACATTGGACCATGTCTACACCAACATATACTGTAGGAGCAACAATACATTGGACCATGTCTACACCAACATATACTGTAGGAGCAACAATACATTGGACCATGTCTACACCAACATATACTGTAGGAGCAACAATACATTGGACCATGTCTACACCAACATATACTGTAGGAGCAACAATACATTGGACCATGTCTACACCAACATAATACTTCCTGTGTATCACGTGTGCCGCCGACTCAGATTCCCCTAGGTTAAAAAATAAATACGCAATTTAAATCAGAAAATGTTCCATGTTGACTATTTCTGACTTCTGAAAATTTTTTTCCATAAAAAATAGACAAAAATGTCATCCGTTTGCGTCGACTAAATCTAGACTAAAACAAAAAAGACAAAATTGAGACAAAAACAGACTAAAATGCCCAGACATTTTGTTGACTAAAACTGACTAAACGAAAAATAAATGAAGATGACTAAATATGATGAAAACGAAAAAGGAGCACTTGACACATGACTAAGACTAAAACTAAAATAGCTGCCAAAATTAACACTGCTTCTGTGACATGATTTTGAGAATTGGGCAGATCTTCACCATCAGGTGGGTGGCGATAATGTGGCATTTGCCTACTATAATAATGTTAGACTCGATGTGTTTGGTCGTGGACTTGTTGTTCGGTATTGGTTCATCCATGTGTTTATGTGTAAATAGGACTGTTGTGTGTGAATTTTAGTGTTGGATCAGAGGGGTTAATCTGAGCATGTGTATTTCAATATGTGCGTCTTCATCATGCATGCAGACACCTGTGTACTGTGGACTATGTGTGGTTCTGTAACGTTACTCATAGCGCTGCTGACCCCCCCCCGAAAGAAAAAGAATGAGCTCCCCCGAAGACCATGGTATGGTTCGCACACATGATGCAAGGCGTCTGTCCTCACTACAGCCGACCAGTGGGAGGCATAGACTAGCAACGTTCAAGACAGGGGAGGGAAGATTTGGAAATACGAAATTGGGATGGGAGAAAAATAGAAAATGGGGAGAAAAAGTGGATACAAAATAACTCAAGTCAGAATCGTCATCATTTTAAAAAGTATAGTAAAAAGTAAAAAGAAAAGAAAAGAAATAAATACTTTTTTTTATCCAATTTTTCTCCTCCTGTTTTTCTGTGTTTTTCTCCCATCCCAATTTAGTCGTGCCAATTCCCCCCTCCCCTTCCTGGTTGTTCCTTGCATGTGCCCCCCACTGGTCCTTCTAGGGAGGGTTGATAGATACTATCACATGTCCCCTCCAATACATGCGGAGTCAGCCAGCCACTTCTTTTCACCTGCCAGCGCGGACTCTCATTGGCGAGGTGTAACGTGTGGGAGGCTCACACTACCCTCATCATCTCCCTTCCTCGCTGTGCAGGCACCCTGACCGACCTGTAGGAGTCGCTGTTTACAACAAATAGAATACCACCCCACCGGCTTCCCTCCCGCTGACACTGCCAATTGAGCCAGTATGACGGCCGGCCAAGCTGGAGGCAACGCTGACAGCCGGATTCGATACCAGTGTCTCTCGTGTTGGTGACGAGCGCTTAGTCCGCTGCGCCACCCAGTCACCCTATAAATAAATACATTTGATAATTTTTTACAAAAAAGTATTTTAATAAAAAAAAATCGTCATAATTTAGAAATGAGATTGCATAGGTCTATGAATCAAGCGCGCAATAAATTTTTTTCGATTAATTGCCCAGCCCTAGTTGCGCGCGTGGGCCGGACGAGAACGGGCAGAGTTTCCCTCCCCTCGGCATCAACCGTGTGCACCGAATGAAGGAATTGGTGACGTGCCACACGGTCCACTCCCCACCCCCCCCTCGTTGACGTCATTATCATCATCATAAACCTTTATTTATTCTCGAAATTACAATTGAGGTCACCCTCATTTTTTTTTTTTTTTATCCACTTTTTCTCCTTATTTTTCTATTTTTCTCCCATCCCAATATCGCTGTTTCCAATTCTCCCCTTCCCTGTTGTTGACAGAGTCTGCTATGGGGCGACAATAATAATGTTCATGAGGCATGGTTTCTATCTTTAGCCATAAACGACATGGTTTATTTCACATGCTCCACAGCAGTACATGATACATCCTTCTCCACTGAGAGTGAAGGTGGAAGAGACAGAGGGGGAGTCGACATCTCCTTAAATACCCTCTACCTGGCAGCAGCATTAACGGCTCCGCCTATAGCGCCCTCTTGTGGAATCAGTTATATACAGTTAGACAGTTAGGCAGTTACACAGTTACTTACTCAGTTACTTGCAATCATATATAACCTCTAACTTTAACACTCCCACTTATGGTTGTCTAGTACACTGTACAACTTCTTCAAAAACAATTTGACAAAGAAAATAATACAGTTCAGAGCATCAAAATAATATGGCAGTCAATACTACATAACAGTCAATATTTACACACCAAACATGACCTCTGCAAATCTTCTCAATTTCAGTTTGGAAACAGGTTTCGTCATAGCGTCTGCTACCATGTTGTCTGTTGGACAATAAATCAGTGTCATTATTTCTTCTCTGATGACAGATCTGATGAAATGATATTTTATATCGACATGTTTACATCTCTGTCGGCACACAGGGTTTCTAGCAATCGCAATGGTTCCCTGGTTGTCCTCATAAACAACAGTCTTCTTATACACATAGGTATCCATTCCTTCGAGCAGTTGTTCTAGATAAATACATTCCTGTATTGTCATAGCTAGAGCCATATATTCGGCTTCACAAGTTGATAGTGCCACTGTGGGCTGCTTCTTTGTTTTCCACAAACCAGTGAGCTGTTTGTGCTCAAACTCACACAATACCCTGTGGTACTTCTTCTGTCTGTAGTGTCTGCTGCCCAGTCTGCATCACTGTAGGCTTTAAGCCCTAAGCCTTCGCTGCTCTTTCTGAAACAAAGCTGTTTATCTGCTGTACCTTTGAGATAACGAAAAACGTGTTTTACTGTAATCCAGTGCTCCTCTGTGGGGTCAGCAAAATGCTGTGACAATTTACTCACTACAAAACATAGGTCAGGGCGAGTACATGTTGTCAAATAAATGAGGCTACCTACAGCTTCTCTGTACATTTTTACATCAGTCAATCTCTGAGCATCCTCTTGGTAGTCTAGTTTTTGATCACATGGTGTTTCCCTTGTTCTACATTCTTGCATGTCAAAACGTTTCAGGATCTTTTCCACATATCTCTTCTGGGATATTTTTCTAGGCAGACTGTTCAAAGTCCATGCCTAGAAAATGTTTTAACCTTCCAAGGTCCTTCATTTTGAATCTCGTGGAGAGCATACCTTTCACCTGTTCTAGGTTTCTAGTGTTGTCTGCTGCGATGATCAAATCATCCACCCAAATGACAATTATCACTTTTCCTGACTCTTTTGACTCCCTTGAGTAAACACAGGGGTTTACTGGGTTCTGTAGGAAGTGATCTTCAATGAGACATGTATGAATCATCTCGTTCCAATTTCGCCCAGACTGTTTCAGGCCGTAAATGGATTTTTCTAGCTTACACACTAATTTCTCTCCTTTCTTCTCGTAACCTTCAGGTTGTTCCATGTATATCTCCCTATCTATGGGTGCGTGCAGGTAAGCTGTCTTCACATCCATCTGATGCTAAATCAAATTGTCATCAGCCGCTTTCTGCATCACTACCCTTACACTGGTCAGATTGGCTGTGGGGGAGAAGGTCTCACCGTAGTCTATCCCATCTCTCTGACTGTAACCTACGAACCTGGCTTTGTACTTGTCGTGGCCTTCAATACCCTCCTTGATTGAGTGCACCCATTTCCCTCCCACTGTCTGTCTGCCCTCTGGTAACTTGGTTAGAGTAAAGGTGTGGTTGTCCTCTAGGGACCTCATCTCCTCATCCATTGCTCTCTCCCATTTACTTGATTCAGGGGACACTATGGCCTCTTTAAAGGTCTGAGGTACTCCACTGACTACTCTGTAGCAGTAATCAATGCTGGTAAGTGTACTGTCATCCTCGTCACTTTCTCTCCGGGCATAGTCTGTCAGATACTTTGGGGGTTTGTGTTCCCTTGAGGGATACCTCCCACTGCTTGGGGCACGTGACTTCACCCTCGGGTGCTCCTCGTCATCGTCCTCTGGGGGTTGCTGACTGTCTGTGTGCACGACCGTGCTAAGTACACTAGGCTGAGGTGTCTCTGTTTCTTCACACCTTACTCTGCAGTCCAGCTCTGGCTCCTCTGTCTGTGTCTCGTTCTCACATGTTGTCTTTGTGACAAACTTGACTAGCCTGTGTTCCTGCACTCTCCCTTTACCGGGATAATAAACTAGGAAAGCGGGGCTTCCTTTGTCGTGCCCTACAAAGAGTCCTTTTTCACATCTGGAGTCGAGCTTTCCTCTGTCCTGCAGGTAAGCATAACACACTGATCCAAATTGGTGCATTCTAGCTAGATTACACTTCTTTCCTGTCAGTGCTGTATACGGGGTGGTGCCCGTGTGCTTATTAAAGCACCTGTTTCTGGTGTAAGCGGCTTCTTGTACCGCATAATGCCATAGCCTCTTAGGTAGGTTACCAGCTATTAGCTTACACCTAGCCATTTCGAAAAGAGTACGTCCTTCCCTCTCTGCCACTCCGTTCTGGTGTGGGGAGTATGGACATGACATCTCGTGTCTTATCTTTTTCCTTCTTAACAGTGATTGGAACTCTCTATTTGTGAACTCGGTTCCGTTGTCGGACCTCAAGCATCTTATGTTACCATAAGGGGCTACATCTGCCAGGAATGTCTCCGTGGCCTGGAGTGTGTCACTCTTTGCTTTGAGAAAGTAAACAAACACTGCCCCTGTACACACATCTGTAAAAGACTGTACATATCTAAAGCCTCCTATGGACTCGTTGCTTACTGGACCGGCTAGATCTGTGTTAACTAGCGAAAGTGGTACCTTTACTTTTTCTGTGGGATTTCTGTTTCTCGATTGAGTGAACTTCCCCTTTATGCACACTACACATTCTTTGTCAGGTCTACGCTTTTCACCTTCAATGTGCATGCCTTCTGTCACTGCTTGCAGTTTCAGTAAATCCTCATAATGTGAGGATTGGTCCAATACCGCACGCTTCCAGGTACCAATTGCCCTCACGCACCTGAAGTGAGTTTCAAATCAGCTCAGTGGAGCCCTTATATACTCTGGGGTTCTGTACGTTCTGTGTCGGGTCGTTTTGGCTTACCACTGACTGCTGCTTGTTTCCTCCCGTGTTGTTCCCCGTCTTGTCTCCAGACAGAACGTCTTTGGAAGTCGCCGCTGTTGCTCCTCTCTGCCATCCGTGGATCTGTGCCTCGTAGATCGCTTTGCGCTATTGCGCCTTGGTGAGTTTTGGAAACATACTTTTTTGGATGCTCTGTTTTTTCCTCGCATTTTCCTGGACTCTAGACCTTTCTGTTTTTTGTGTGTTTTGGTAAACACTGAAGATGTGTCGCTTGTGTTAGTACTGGACTCAGCTAAATAATACTGGACTGCCTCGTATTCCATACGCTCGTTTGTTGACATTCTCTCTCTCTCTCTGTTCCTCCCTGAGTGGATGTCCAAGTAGCTGCAGAGCCGCAGAGTCAGAGGCGCAACGCCACAGTGCCGTCTCTGCTCTGAGCCGAGCTGCAGAGGGCGACGGTGGGTGCACTCATTGACTCGGGTGCTGATGAGAGTTTCCTGGACGTTGATTTTGCCACCCAGGCCAACATTCGACTTGAGGACCTCGAGAGGCCCTTGGAGGTTTTCGCGCTGGATCAGCACCGCCTGGCTGACATCACTCAACGCACCTGTCCTGTCCTCCTCACCATTGCTGGTAACCACGTTGAGAGACTCCAGTTCTTTATTACCAGATCCCCTCTTGTCCCAGTAGTCCTGGGTCGGCCCTGGCTTGCGCTTCATGAGCCCCACATCGCCTGGTCCTCCGGCACCATCATGGGGTGGAGCTCCTCCTGTCATGCCCAGTGTCTTCAGGCGGCGTCCAGTCCTTCGCCCCGGAGTTTCCCTTGTGTGCCGCCCTCGGACCTCTCAACTATTCCCCCCGAGTACCACAACCTCTGGGAGGTTTTCAGCAAGTCCCGGGCTCAGGCCCTTCCTCCTCACCGGCCTTACGACTGTGCCATCGACCTCCGCTCAGGGGCCCCCCTTCCCGGCAGCCGCCTCTACAGTCTGACCGTCCCTGAGAAGGCAGCGATGGATAAATACCTCTCTGAGTCCTTGGCAGCAGGCCTCATTCGGCCCTCGTCCTCCCCGGTGGCGGCCGTTTCTTTTTTGTTGGAAAGAAGGATGGAGACCTTCGACCCTGCATTGACTATCGCCAACTCAACGAGATCACCATTAAGAACAAATATCCTCTTCCTCTCATGAACTCCACCTTCGAGCCCCTCACCCAGGCTACCGTCTTCACCAAACTGGACCTCCGGAGTGCCTACCATCTGGTCCGTATCCGAGAGGGCGATGAATGGAAGACCGCCTTCAAGACTCCCAGGGGTCATTACGAGTATCTGGTGATGCCGTTCGGCCTCACCAACGCTCCGGCGGTATTCCAGGCGCTCATGAACAATGTCCTCCGTGACATGCTCGAGGAGTTTGTGGTGGTATACCTGGACGACATCCTCATCTTCTCCAAGACTCTCGAGGAACACGTCCAGCATGTCCGCCGAGTACTGGAGCGCCTCCTCCACAACCGGCTCTTCGTTAAGGCAGAGAAGTGCCGTTTCCACTCCGACTCCGTCGATTACCTTGGCTTCATCGTGGAGAGCGGCCTGACCCGAGCCGACCCTCGCAAGATCCGGGCCGTGGAGGAGTGGCCGGAACCCACCTCTCGGAAGGAGCTACAGAGCTTCCTCGGGTTCGCAAACTTTTACCGGAGGTTCATCCGGAACTACAGCCAAGTGGCGGAACCACTTACCAGGCTGACATCTCCCTCCCTGCCGTTTGACTGGTCTCCAGCGGCCTGCGCTGCGTTCCGTTCCCTCAAGAAGAAGTTTACCACCGCCCCGGTCTTGCTCCACCCAGACCCCAAGAGGCAGTTTATTGTGGAGGTGGACGCCTCGGATACTGGACTAGGAGCTATCTTGTCTCAGCGGTCGGCGACGGACCAGAAGGTCCATCCGTGCGCTTTCTACTCTCGTCGTTTCCTTCCTGCCGAGAGGAACTATGACATTGGCAATCGGGAGCTGCTGGCGGTAGTGGCTGCCTTGGAGGAGTGGCGTCATTGGCTGGAGGGGGCCGAGGAACCGCTCACCATTTGGACGGATCATAAGAACTTGACGTACATCCGTGCATCCAAGCGCCTCAACGGCCGGCAGGCAAGGTGGGCCAGCTTCCTCAGTCGGTTCGACTTCTCGTTGACTTTTCGCCCTGGGTCCCGCAACATGAAGGCCGACTCTCTGTCCCGGTTACACTCCAAGGGAGCTCCAACCACTGAGGATCCGACTCCCATCCTCCCAGAGGTCAGGGTGGTGGGAGTGGTCACCTTGGGCATCGAGACCTTGGTCAGGCGTGCCCTACGTTTCCATCCCGCTCCCAGCAACGTACCTGTTCGTCGCCTCTTCATCCCCGACTCAGTCCGGTCTCGGGTTCTCCAATGGGGCCATACCAGCCGGTTTGCCTGCCACCCCGCCGTTCATCGCACTTTCTCCTTCCTGGCTCGTCGATTCTGGTGGCCCACCATGAGGAACGAGGTCAAGGAGTTTGTTCTGGCCTGCACGGTCTGCGCCCGCAGAAAGGCCTACCACCAGGCACCCTCCGGTCTATTACAGCCACTTCCCATTCCAAGACGCCCTTGGTCCCATGTGGCGTTGGACTTCGTCACGGGTCTTCCACCGTCCCAGGGAAACACAGTCCTTCTGACTGTGGTGGACCGGTTCAGCAAGGGGGTCCACCTCGTGGCCCTTCCCAAGCTTCCCTCAGCTTCCGAGACAGCGGACCTCCTGACAAGCCACGTGTTCCGCCTCCATGGTTTCCCCCAGGACGTCGTCTCGGACCGGGGTCCCCAGTTCACTTCCCAGGTATGGCGGGCCTTTTGCAAGGGATTGGGGGCAACTGTTAGTCTCTCGTCTGGTTACCATCCACAGACTAACGGACAAACAGAGATGATGAACCAGAGCGTGGAGTCTGCTCTCTGTTGTGTTGCCGCCAAGAGACCTGCTTCCTGGAGCCGGTTCCTCCCCTGGGTCGAGTACGCCATCAACTCCCTGGTCAGTTCCGCCACCGGCCTCTCGCCATTAGAGGTATCCCTGGGCTACCAACCCCCTCTTTTCCCTGCACAGGAGTCGGAAGTGGCAGTTCCCTCCGTGCAGGAGCATCTCGACCGGTGTCGTCAAGTCTGGGAGATCACCAGGACAGCGCTGCTCCGGGCATCGGAGCGCGCCAGTCGGGGAGCTAACCGACGCCGGATCCCTGCGCCGACGTACCAACCTGGGCAGAGGGTATGGTTGTCCTCCAAGGATCTTCCGCTTCGATCCACGGCCAAGAAGCTTAACCCCCGGTTCGCCTGTCCTTTTGAGATCCAAAAGGTGCTCAGTCCCACGGCGGTGAGTCTTAAGCTTCCTGCGTCCATGAGCATTCATCCCGTTTTTCATGTGTCCCGGGTTAAGCCTGTCTCTCTCAGTCCCCTGATGCCTCCTGCTCCAGATCCGCCTCCTCCCGAGATGGTGGACGGACACCCCCAGTGGAAGGTCCGTCAGCTCATGGACGTATGACGGCGGGGACGGGGGTTCCAGTACCTGGTGGACTGGGAGGGATACGGTCCGGAGGAACGGAGCTGGGTCTCCCGCCAGCTCATCATGGACCCCGCCCTGGTCACCGACTTCCATCGGTCCCATCCGGGGAAGCCGAGGCCGGGCGGGTCGCCGGGTGGCTCCCGTGGAGGGGGGAGTACTGTGAGGATTGGTCCAATACCGCACGCTTCCAGGTACCAATTGCCCTCACGCACCTGAAGTGAGTTTCAAATCAGCTCGGTGGAGCCCTTATATACTCTGGGGTTCTGTACGTTCTGTGTCGGGTCGTTTTGGCTTACCACTGGCTGCTGCTTGTTTCCTCCCGTGTTGTTCCCCGTCTTGTCTCCAGACAGAACGTCTTTGGAAGTCGCCGCTGTTGCTCCTCTCTGCCATCCGTGGATCTGTGCCTCGTAGATCGATTTGCGCTATTGCGCCTAGGTGAGTTTTGGAAACATACTTTTTTGGATGCTCTGTTTTTTCCTCGCATTTTCCTGGACTCTAGACCTTTCTGTTTTTTGTGTGTTTTGGTAAACACTGAAGATGTGTCGCTTGTGTTAGTACTGGACTCAGCTAAATAATACTGGACTGCCTCGTATTCCATACGCTCGTTTGTTGACATTCTCTCTCTCTCTCTGTTCCTCCCCGAGTGGATGTCCAAGTAGCTGCAGAGCCGCAGAGTCAGAGGCGCAACGCCACAGTGCCGTCTCTGCTCTGAGCCGAGCTGCAGAGCCGCAGAGCCTACTCTGCCCAAGGACATTCTCCCCTTGTGCTTTTTGTTGTTTTTGCTCTTCTCTGTTTTGGAAATAAATACGCCCTAGTTTTTGGCTAACTCTGAACTACCTGTCTGTGCCGTGCTGTTGGGGTTGTTGACAAACCATAACATTACGACCCGACCATGTCGACCCCAGCCGACACAGACGGAGTTAGAGCAGCGTTGGCGGTCCAGATCCAGCTGACCAACGACCACACCCAACAGTTAGGTGCGGCTGCGGCTGCTGTGCAGGACCTCCGGGCCCAGGTCCAGCCAATTCAGGATTCTCTTGACACTCTGGCCACCCAGCAGACTACCCAGGGTAATCAGCAGGCTGATATTCTGCACCAGCTACAGGCTCTCAGTGCAGCATTTAACACCCTGCTTTTAACCCCACCTATGCCAGGAGTCCCAGCCAGAGCACCACCCGCCGCCGCGACAGACCCCGCACCTCCCGACCTAGCACCTCGGGAGCCCCGTCTCTCCAACCCACGTTTGTTCGACGGTAACTTCGAGGAGTGTGCCACATTCATCATGCAATGTGAGTTGGTTTTCATTCATCAACCCAGCCGATTTACGTCAGAGGGAGCCCGAGTAGCGTACATGACTAACCTGCTCACAGGCCGAGCAGCACAGTGGGTTACTGCTTCCTGGTCTATGAGGGCTGATTTTTGTTTCTCATACCCAGACTTCGTGGCAGAGCTCCGAAGGGTTTTCCACCACCCAGCTCGTGGCCAGGACCGGGAGCTCGGTTGGGCACCTTCCGGCAGAGCAGTGGCAGTGTCACAGACTACGCGCTGGAGTTCAGACTGGCCGCAACCGAGAGCGGTTGGAATGATCGGGCGCTTCATCTCACCTTCCTGAAGGGGCTCAACGACGCTGTAAGGGACCAGCTCGCGACCCGAGAGGAGCCCGATTCTCTCGAGGGCCTTATCAGCCTCGCCATTCGCATCGACGGACGCCTCCGGGAGAGAAGGCGTGAGAGAGCACGACTGGGACCCCCAGAGGTTCCCCAGACCCCCTGTACTCGTGACTGTTCTGCTGACCATCCTGCCCCCTCCGCGACTGGTGTCTCTTTTCCCTCCCGAGCTGTGACCAAGGAGGAACCCATGCAGCTGGGACGCATCCTCCTTAGCCCGGCCGAACAGGAGTCCAGGCTCAGGTCCGGCCTATGTCTCTACTGCGGCCGGGATGGACACCGTATCTCCAATTGCCCTACCCGGCCAAAAGACCAGGCTCGCCGGGACCCCGGGAGATCCTGGTGAGCCGTTTTTCCTGTTCCCACACCCGTGCACCACCAAACCGTCTGACGAGCGTCACCCTAGCCTGGGTGGACCAGCGGGCGACGGTGGGTGCACTCATTGACTCGGGTGCTGATGAGAGTTTCCTGGACGTTGATTTTGCCACCCAGGCCAACATTCGACTTGAGGACCTCGAGAGGCCCTTGGAGGTTTTCGCGCTGGATCAGCACCGCCTGGCTGACATCACTCAACGCACCTGTCCTGTCCTCCTCACCATTGCTGGTAACCACGTTGAGAGACTCCAGTTCTTTATTACCAGATCCCCTCTTGTCCCAGTAGTCCTGGGTCGGCCCTGGCTCGCGCTCCATGAGCCCCACATCGCCCCAGAGTTTCCCTTGTGTGCCGCCCTCGGACCTCTCAACTATTCCCCCCGAGTACCACGACCTCTGGGAGGTTTTCAGCAAGTCCCGGGCTCAGGCCCTTCCTCCTCACCGGCCTTACGACTGTGCCATCGACCTCCGCTCAGGGGCCCCCCTTCCCGGCACCCGCCTCTACAGTCTGACCGTCCCTGAGAAGGCAGCGATGGATAAATACCTCTCTGAGTCCTTGGCAGCAGGCCTCATTCGGCCCTCGTCCTCCCCGGTGGCGGCCGTTTCTTTTTTGTTGGAAAGAAGGATGGAGACCTTCGACCCTGCATTGACTATCGCCAACTCAACGAGATCACCATTAAGAACAAATATCCTCTTCCTCTCATGAACTCCACCTTCGAGCCCCTCACCCAGGCTACCGTCTTCACCAAACTGGACCTCCGGAGTGCCTACCATCTGGTCCGTATCCGAGAGGGCGATGAATGGAAGACCGCCTTCAAGACTCCCAGGGGTCATTACGAGTATCTGGTGATGCCGTTCGGCCTCACCAACGCTCCGGCGGTATTCCAGGCGCTCATGAACAATGTCCTCCGTGACATGCTCGAGGAGTTTGTGGTGGTATACCTGGACGACATCCTCATCTTCTCCAAGACTCTCGAGGAACACGTCCAGCATGTCCGCCGAGTACTGGAGCGCCTCCTCCACAACCGGCTCTTCGTTAAGGCAGAGAAGTGCCGTTTCCACTCCGACTCCGTTGATTACCTTGGCTTCATCGTGGAGAGCGGCCTGACCCGAGCCGACCCTCGCAAGATCCGGGCCGTGGAGGAGTGGCCGGAACCCACCTCTCGGAAGGAGCTACAGAGCTTCCTCGGGTTCGCAAACTTTTACCGGAGGTTCATCCGGAACTACAGCCAAGTGGCGGAACCACTTACCAGGCTGACATCTCCCTCCCTGCCGTTTGACTGGTCTCCAGCGGCCTGCGCTGCGTTCCGTTCCCTCAAGAAGAAGTTTACCACCGCCCCGGTCTTGCTCCACCCAGACCCCAAGAGGCAGTTTATTGTGGAGGTGGACGCCTCGGATACTGGACTAGGAGCTATCTTGTCTCAGCGGTCGGCGACGGACCAGAAGGTCCATCCGTGCGCTTTCTACTCTCGTCGTTTCCTTCCTGCCGAGAGGAACTATGACATTGGCAATCGGGAGCTGCTGGCGGTAGTGGCTGCCTTGGAGGAGTGGCGTCATTGGCTGGAGGGGGCCGAGGAACCGTTCACCATTTGGACGGACCATAAGAACTTGACGTACATCCGTGCATCCAAGCGCCTCAACGGCCGGCAGGCAAGGTGGGCCAGCTTCCTCAGTCGGTTCGACTTCTCGTTGACTTTTCGCCCTGGGTCCCGCAACATGAAGGCCGACTCTCTGTCCCGGTTACACTCCAAGGGAGCTCCAACCACTGAGGATCCGACTCCCATCCTCCCAGAGGTCAGGGTGGTGGGAGTGGTCACCTTGGGCATCGAGACCTTGGTCAGGCGTGCCCTACGTTTCCATCCCGCTCCCAGCAACGTACCTGTTCGTCGCCTCTTCATCCCCGACTCAGTCCGGTCTCGGGTTCTCCAATGGGGCCATACCAGCCGGTTTGCCTGCCACCCCGCCGTTCATCGCACTTTCTCCTTCCTGGCTCGTCGATTCTGGTGGCCCACCATGAGGAACGAGGTCAAGGAGTTTGTTCTGGCCTGCACGGTCTGCGCCCGCAGAAAGGCCTACCATCAGGCACCCTCCGGTCTATTACAGCCACTTCCCATTCCAAGACGCCCTTGGTCCCATGTGGCGTTGGACTTCGTCACGGGTCTTCCACCGTCCCAGGGAAACACAGTCCTTCTGACTGTGGTGGACCGGTTCAGCAAGGGGGTCCACCTCGTGGCCCTTCCCAAGCTTCCCTCAGCTTCCGAGACAGCGGACCTCCTGACAAGCCACGTGTTCCGCCTCCATGGTTTCCCCCAGGACGTCGTCTCGGACCGGGGTCCCCAGTTCACTTCCCAGGTATGGCGGGCCTTTTGCAAGGGATTGGGGGCAACTGTTAGTCTCTCGTCTGGTTACCATCCACAGACTAACGGACAAACAGAGAGGATGAACCAGAGCGTGGAGTCTGCTCTCTGTTGTGTTGCCGCCAAGAGACCTGCTTCCTGGAGCCGGTTCCTCCCCTGGGTCGAGTACGCCATCAACTCCCTGGTCAGTTCCGCCACCGGCCTCTCGCCATTAGAGGTATCCCTGGGCTACCAACCCCCTCTTTTCCCTGCACAGGAGTCGGAAGTGGCAGTTCCCTCCGTGCAGGAGCATCTCGACCGGTGTCGTCAAGTCTGGGAGATCACCAGGACAGCGCTGCTCCGGGCATCGGAGCGCGCCAGTCGGGGAGCTAACCGACGCCGGATCCCTGCGCCGACGTACCAACCTGGGCAGAGGGTATGGTTGTCCTCCAAGGATCTTCCGCTTCGATCCACGGCCAAGAAGCTTAACCCCCGGTTCGTCTGTCCTTTTGAGATCCAAAAGGTGCTCAGTCCCACGGCGGTGAGTCTTAAGCTTCCTGCGTCCATGAGCATTCATCCCGTTTTTCATGTGTCCCGGGTTAAGCCTGTCTCTCTCAGTCCCCTGATGCCTCCTGCTCCAGATCCGCCTCCTCCCGAGATGGTGGACGGACACCCCCAGTGGAAGGTCCGTCAGCTCATGGACGTATGACGGCGGGGACGGGGGTTCCAGTACCTGGTGGACTGGGAGGGATACGGTCCGGAGGAACGGAGCTGGGTCTCCCGCCAGCTCATCATGGACCCCGCCCTGGTCACCGACTTCCATCGGTCCCATCCGGGGAAGCCGAGGCCAGGCGGGTCGCCGGGTGGCTCCCGTGGAGGGGGGAGTACTGTGAGGATTGGTCCAATACCGCACGCTTCCAGGTACCAATTGCCCTCACGCACCTGAAGTGAGTTTCAAATCAGCTCGGTGGAGCCCTTATATACTCTGGGGTTCTGTACGTTCTGTGTCGGGTCGTTTTGGCTTACCACTGGCTGCTGCTTGTTTCCTCCCGTGTTGTTCCCCGTCTTGTCTCCAGACAGAACGTCTTTGGAAGTCGCCGCTGTTGCTCCTCTCTGCCATCCGTGGATCTGTGCCTCGTAGATCGATTTGCGCTATTGCGCCTTGGTGAGTTTTGGAAACATACTTTTTTGGATGCGATGTTTTTTCCTCGCATTTTCCTGGACTCTAGACCTTTCTGTTTTTTGTGTGTTTTGGTAAACACTGAAGATGTGTCGCTTGTGTTAGTACTGGACTCAGCTAAATAATACTGGACTGCCTCGTATTCCATACGCTCGTTTGTTGACATTCTCTCTCTCTCTCTGTTCCTCCCCGAGTGGATGTCCAAGTAGCTGCAGAGCCGCAGAGTCAGAGGCGCAACGCCACAGTGCCGTCTCTGCTCTGAGCCGAGCTGCAGAGCCGCAGAGCCTACTCTGCCCAAGGACATTCTCCCCTTGTGCTTTTTGTTGTTTTTGCTCTTCTCTGTTTTGGAAATAAATACGCCCTAGTTTGTAACTCTGAACTACCTGTCTGTGCCGTGCTGTTGGGGTTGTTGACAAACCATAACACATAATTACAATGACCCATAATCTCATGCCATGTCTGAATATCGTGACTGACAGTAATGATCTGCTCAGCTCTGATGACGTATTTGGTCTCGGTGTGCCCCTTCTTCAGTGCTGTTAGTGTTATGTAGAAGGACACGACTCGGTGTCTTCCTTGCCCGATATAATGTTCTCTCAACACTTCCAGGCTTTCTCTGCCTTTGTCCTTAGTGTCGCAGAATATCAGCCCCAAGCTTGTGTCGTCGAGCAGTGGTGCTAACTCACAGTATGCATCTGCATTATGCTTGTCATCCAGGGCTTGCGGTTCCGCCGTTACTTCTCCCATGGGCGCCGTCAAGATAGTCGTCTTCAGTCCCACACCGTGCATGCAGCACAACATGCGCTCTTCCCAGAGCTCATAGTGCTCGGCTCTTCCGTTGAACGAGGGCCATTTACTCTTTCCTTTTGTCGTCATCCTCTTGTTGATGGTAGGCTTAGCTTTAGCTCTTGTTGGCCTAGCGTCTAGCCACGCGGTGCTCCCGGTGCTAACCTAGCCTATACTTCAGCTAAACTTGCTACCCTTTATTATTTCGCCCCTGCGTGATCTGGGCCCATAACCTGTTGACAGAGTCTGCTATGGGGCGACAATAATATGTTCATGAGGCATGGTTTCTATCTTTAGCCATAAACGGCGTGGTTTATTTCACATGCTCCACAGCAGTACATGATACATCCTTCTCCTCTGAGAGTGAAGGTGGAAGAGACAGAGGGGGAGTCGACATCTCCTTAAATACCCTCTACCTGGCGGCAGCATTAACGGCTCCGCCTATAGCGCCCAAGCCGGAAGCAACGCCGACAGCCGGATTTGAACGCGGTGTCTCTTGCGTTGGTGACGAGCGGAATGTCCGCTGCGCCACCCAGCCACCAGGTCACCCTCATTTTCAATGTAGTCAAGACTTTACAGACATTTCAATGGACACATTTCTACAATATAACAATAATAAATATTAATAACTATCTACATAGTACTCTCAGTCCAGAGTGCACCACATGCCAGGGGCCGACCCGTCTCTACGGTGACCAGATACAGATTAGATTAGATTACATTCAAATGTATTGTCATTATACACCATAAGTACAGTACAACGTAAATGCAAATGTAACAGTAAAGTGCGATAGTAGTATATATAATGTACAGGTGATTAAACTGGGTATAAAATATATAAATTAGTACTACTGAGTCATAGTGCTAATCAAGATGTATGTACAGAGTTGTAGTATTAATAGTAATACAGGTATGAAGAAACTATGGTAGTAAGTCATACTGGCCAGCAGCGTAACTAGTAAGAGTAGGTAAGGGATATGTACAGATATAGATATAGTATCTAGTCTACAGATATGTAAAAAGGATTATATGCAGGTATGTACAGACAGACATATGTGGATACATGTGTCACCTTGCAGCGCTACTGACCAGAACTCGGCCCGCCCCCTTCTTGTCTAGACTTGAAATCTTTTTTTTTCTTTTTTTTGTGTTTTTTTTTTCCTTCATATTATTATAAATTGAATGTATAAGCACATGTATACTATAAAAACGAACAGTTAGAATATCTAAAAATAGTAACAACCTTTGTTTAAAAATAGGCTGTTCACGACATGATTTCAGTGAAAAGGGGGGCGTAATAACAATTTGCATTTGAATCGAATCTAAACCTTGGGGGAAGAGGCAGCCCGCAGCGCAACGCCGACAAGACCTATACACCTGTTGGCACCTGGTGACACTTTTAATGTGTCTTGCGTTGAGAGATGGATGCAAAGATTATAGCTGCTGCTCTCAACAAAATATCTGCTTCAGGAAGAGCCATCGATGGATCGCATTTAATGAATGGGTTCTTAATGGACTATTTTCACCCAGATCCAGTCCCCGAACCACCGCGCAAACCGGACTCTTCAGGTGAAGAAGATTCGGATGAAGACGTATTGCCTGATATCGATCCGATACAGCTGCGCGCGGATGATTCTGAAGAGGAAGATGACTTATTGCAGCGCGCGGATCAATCAGATTTAGAGGATGATTCTGTTCACAGCGGGCTATTCAACAGAATTAACGATGAGATACGTCGAAGATATGATGTCTGTTGTAACCGTAGACAGTGACACCAATGAAGAATTGGAAAACATAAGAACGTTTGATTGCAAATGCTATAAAGAGCGGAAAGAGAATTCCGAACGGCAGGCGTTGTCGTGTACAACAAAACTGTCGGAAGAATTGATATACAAAAGCATACTGGACATGGCCTCGTTGACACCTAAAGAGAGGGACTTGTGTCTGCTCTCGGCTATAAAAAAAAGGCATAAATGATTCTGAAGTCACACAAAGCACCAAGCGAGTAAACACCATTCGCAAAGCTTCACGGACAGTTTACAGATTCCATAACGGTCTGCCGTGCAACATTCTGCTTTCTCCATGGGTAAGTCTGTGCCATTATTATTCTGTGTGTATGTGTAACTATGAGGGATAAATCTTCGTTTTTGACGCGCAATTAGAATAAACCTAATTCTGCTTGTAACATCCTAGTATGCACAAACTCAGATGCATGTCATGGCAATCATAGTGTGATGTCACAGTAGAACCGGTTAGTACAGGCTAGTACATTCTGGAACGTTGTGTTGTCATAGTAGTGATGTCATAGCAGAACCTTCCAGACCTGCACTCATTGTATAATAGTACTATACAATAATATTCTATATAGTGCAAAGCACGTGACTGTATTGAAGACATTATCATTAGCTCTAGCAGGGACTGTGTGTATGTGTGTATAATAATTATTTCAAATTGTTATTTTTTTTTTTGTTTAGGATAAGCTGTGGACTTCTCAAAACTATTATCAAGCACTACAAGACAAATGGACTGACACCACGTGATAGAAAAAAACAACCGAGCACTCGCAAAAAGTTTCTCTGTAAAGAAGACTGTCAACGTGTTGTGGAATTTCTCACCAATTATGCAGAGGTCCATTCTATTGTCTTGCCTGGTAGACATCCTGGCCACAGAGACTACAGTGCCCAGTTACTGCCAAGCAATGTGACCAAAGCGTCACTCTGGCGTCTCTACAAACCTGCTGGGGAGCAAGCAGGTATGTGTGTTTGTTATTTATTATTAATTTATTTCATGAAGGCTGTGCAGCTGGAGAGAGACTTAAGACTATTGCTCACCACTCTTCTGGAGTCAAGCTCTTGGTTATCTCAGGCCCATTGCCACGTATAGGACGAGGTGACATGAGGTACAGCCGTCTGGACTGCAACATTCCATAATGTTGATAATTTTCTACTGTTCTATAATAAGCATGATCTGTTCAACGGGAGTGAAATGCAATGTTGAAGGAGCCAAGCTGCTTTCATCAAATATCCTTCTCACAATACAATTTCTCCAATGTACTTATTGACATCACTTAAGTTCAAGCCCCCCTCCATAAACCACTTGTGTTTACACATCAATTGTGTAAATTTGCAGCATAGACCAGTCCTGAGTAGCCATCCTCTGGCATTGTGTATGTAATGTGTACCATTACCAAGACAAAGACATTAACGATCTAACATTCCATAAACCACTTGTGTTTACACATCAATTGTGTAAATCTGCAGCATAGACCAGTCCTGAGTAGCCATCCTCTGGCATTGTGTATGTAATGTGTACTATTACCAAGACAAAGACATTAACGATCTAACATTCCATAAACCACTTGTGTTTACACATCAATTGATTAAGTATGCCAGTCCTGAGTAGCCAATAGCCATCCTCTGTCATTGTGTATGTAATGAGTAATTTTTTTTATTTTTATTTTTTTATTTATATTTTATTCTAGGACATCGCGTTGTTGGTCAGGGGAGCTTTCTTCAGCTGTGGAAAACCCTTCTGCCCCAGATAACAATCACCAAACCGAGGACAGATTTGTGTTGGGAATGCTACAAAAACAACTACCAGTTGAGTCAAGCGGCCGGCAAGCCAGATAAATTGCAGACAGAAAAACTGCAGGTGCAATTACAACATCTGGCCCGTGTTAAGAGAGAGCGCGAGCTGTTTGCTTCCACCAAAAAGACCTGTGCAGAATTGCAGCTGTCTCTAGGCCCTTCCACACCGGCAAGCCAAGACATCACAATGCACTACAGCTTTGATTATGCACAGCAGGTGAGAATCCGATCCTATTACAATGTAGCTTTTTGTTGTTAACTTACTTGACAAAAAACGTTTGTTTGCTGTATTACAGCATTACATCATGTTGTGTAATATTTAAAATGTATCATTTTTCTTTCTTCCGTCAGGTGCACTACCCCTCTCACCCTCTTCAAGTTGGGCCGATGTATTTTGCAACACCGCGCAAGTGTGGCCTGTTTGGTGTACATTGTGAAGGGCTGACAAAGCAGGTGAATTACCTGATTGATGAAGGGATGGCCACGAGTAAGGGTAAGAGACTCCAAGATACCAACATCTTCCCAGCCATAGCAGAGCTCTTGGTCACTTTATCTGTCTGTAAACTGTCCTTTCCTTGTGTCCTTTAATATTTCCCATTACAGGTAGCAATGCTGTGATCAGCTATCTGCATCATTACTTCAACAACTACGGAGTTGGAGAAACGAAAGTCGACCTGCACTGTGACAATTGCTCGGGCCAAAACAAGAACAACTACGTCTTGTGGTATTGTGCCTGGCGCACGATCCACAGACTACACCTGTAACAAAATGTAACAAAAAAAAAGAGAATATTCTGAGAAGGTGGAGCTAGAAACTTTAGACCTCAGGGGGTTAATGACACCAACGCCAAACAGTGGTTAACGGTCTTTGCCCAGGCAGCAATGGTCTTTAGGAAGTTAATAGATATCATATCCGACTGTTTCCGACATCACTGTGTACATGTCTGTCAGCCTGTCGCATATTTCTCCCAGGCGTTCGCTCGGTTTAGTCCACTTTTCCACATTTCATGGGGGTGTTTCATTACCGTATATGGTTAATTACGGGCGGTTATATATGCAAATACGTAAGACCGTGCACGAGCATGGAGTGTAGATCAAGTGATATTTATCAACACAGAGTACTTGCAGGTGTGCGTGGGACACATCTACGCACCTGTGATAAATCCCGATTTGTCTGTACATGCACACATTCTAAATTCTGGGCTTAAGAACGAAAATAGAACACTTTCTAAGAATTGTTGATAAATGAGGGCCCATACTGTAGTTCCTCAAACTGCCAGCAGGGATGTCTCTCTGTCCCAGCGAGACAATTGATTTGATTGATTGAAAACTTTATTAACAGATTGCAGAATGGGTACAATACAGTACGGTACAAACAACTGCTAAGAGGATGCAGACCAGAATAAGACTTTCGTCTTGTTTACATAAGGGTCCTCCATTTTCAATTCATCAAGACATTTATGACAAACAAGACATACAGATATACAGTACTGTATAAGAAAAAGAGATCATAAAAAAAATACACATCCGAAGGGGAAGAAACTGTACATTGGTGGGGGGGGGGGGGGATTTTGACATTTACCGGGGCCAGTTTCTAATTGCAGCAACATGTAGGTGCTCTCTGAGAATGGTTTTGAAGGAGGGTAGGGATTCACATTCCTTTACGGTTGTGGGTAAGGCGCTAGCGAGCAGGGAGACGCTGGTGTGTCGGCTAGGCCACTTGCCGGTGATTCAAAAATATTAATAGATTTGTTATCCTTACTTTTCTCCTTGTCTTGTTGTCTTATTGTTATGATTTTATATGCAGTGTGATTTGATATCCTTTCATGCTTATTTCTGTATGTGCACTCGACGTGACTGTGAATGAGGGAAATCTCAGTTGCCTTTCGAGTTTTTAATAAAGGTTTGAAATAAAAAAGAATGAATGAACTAGACAAAAAAACAATAAGAATTCATATATTTAACATTTTAAACGGGAGCTAAAAGGGGCTACAAATGTGTGACCGTCTCCACGCGAGAGGTTCGGGTCACCCTACCTGTCTCTTTTCATTTTCTTTATTTTAATACTTTCCTCATCGTCGTCATTTTATGTCCGGCCATCAAAGACTTGAGATTCTGCACGACTGAGCACAATGGACTCAGAGACCGGGGTCGTTGTAACCAATAGGGCCCTTGGTGTTAATGTCTGTTTTGAATCGGGAGGAGGGACGCCAAGAAAATGAAGG
Organism: Notolepis coatsorum; assembly: GCF_963971535.1. Taxonomy (NCBI): domain Eukaryota; kingdom Metazoa; phylum Chordata; class Actinopteri; order Aulopiformes; family Paralepididae; genus Notolepis; species Notolepis coatsorum. The sequence goes on along the minus strand of NC_140168.1, from coordinate 203,430,525 downwards.
TCTTCAATCACTTCACATCGCTGCCCTCCACCCCCCCCCCCCCCCCCCCCCAGCTCCTTCTCTATCTCCTTACATCACTACCCCCCCCCCCCCCTCCTCTTCTCCATCTCCCTTAATATTCCCCTGGTGCTCAATAAAGACACAGCCACTGGAGAGAGGGAGCATTGATTTCTGGGCATATCTGGTGATAAAATGCGAGCCTCCACTCACAGCCTCCTTAACTACCCAATTTGAGGGCTTCTGATTTGGATGGTGGTCATGCAGGAACTGTAAATAGAGCTGTGAGGAGCGGGGGGAGGAGAGGGTGCGGCAGGACGGACCATCGAACTATAAAGGAAGGAATCTGTGTGTGCGAGTGCGCGTGTGTGTGCATGCGTGCAAGCGTGTCTTGGTAGTTTGCACATCTCGAGAACCGTTCCTCCGATTTACTTTGTACTCTGCGGCTGTATCGCATTTTAGAAATTTGGTGCTGTTTGGCCAGATGGTGATGCTGTAGTGTGTCTCTCCGTCTGTCTTTTGCATATCTCAAGAACCGCTCCTCCGATCGACTTCGCTCTCTGTAGGTGTGTGTTTTGGGCCCTATGAAATCCGTTTTTATCTTTTATCCTGTTTTTCGGATATGAATCGGATTTAATATTTTTTGGATTTAACCAAAAAACATTTTTAACTAACTTTAATAACAGTGCATCTGCAAACAATGCCAGTGCAGTTCAATGTTCAGTGCCAGTTCAGTTATGATTATAATTTCCATAGTTTTTTGTTCAGTTCAATGCAGTTCAACAGCCAGTGCAGTGCAGTGCAGTCCAATAACTAAATAATAATTAAATAGTTAAATAATACAAAATAATTTGTTTTAAAAACTGTACTGTAAAATGTACGTGCGTTGTAGCATCACAAAACGTGCTAATGTTATGGCAAGATGTTTGTAGGTGTTATGTAATGTTAATGCCTGTGTTTTTAAAGATTGATTTATATGAAAACCGATTTATGTATTGTATAATAAAAAAAGATTTAACATCTTAAACCTGAGCCCTATTTTTGGAAGTTTTTGAAAAAAGTTAATGGAAGATTGCTCCACTTCTACAAGGCCTATTTGCATGTTCTTGGTATCTAGGGACATCTATGGATCTCAGGGAATGTAATACCAGTGTCAGAAATATTGTGTCTGTTACTAGGCTTGAGTAAATTGTAATGAACCAAAGGAGAATATCAATTTTATTTTCTTTGATGGTGAATAACACCATACAAAGATTTACCAGACATGAAAAATTAGGTGGCACGGTGGTGTAGTGGTTAACACTGTCGCCTCACAGCAAGAAGGTCCAGGGTTCGATTCCCGCTTGGGGACCAGGGCCCTCATTCATCAACGTGACGTAGAAAATGTTCTATTTCCATACTTAAGCACAGAATTTAGAATGTGTGCACGCACAAAAAAAACGGGATTCATCACTCGTGCGTACACAGGTCCTACGCACACCTGTCATGATAAATATCACCTTGGTCCTACGCCGAGGCTCGTGCACACTTTCACGTATTTGCATACCAGAACCGCCCCGATTAACCATATACGGTAATGGAACACCCCCATGAAATGTGGAAAAGTGGACTAACCCAAGCGAACTCTGAGAGACTTCACTGAGAGCGAGATTGATCACCGAGGTCCGACCAACAACTTGAACGTATAATCTTCGGTGCGCCGGGAGCCAAGGATGTTGACTGACCCAGTCCTGCTACAGAACCAGCACATTGACAGAAATAAATGACAAGAGATGACCCGACATTAAGCACTGTAATGACTGAAATTAAATCAATTTCAGCACGCCAACTCTGCGCTCTACAATGCCTATTGTGTGCGCTCGTCATGAGCCCGTGGTTCTGATCAGAGTCATTATGGCTTCAGTGGATAACCCTGATCTACATTGTGATGTTTTAGATACCCCAGTAATAACATTACAATTGAATTAAATACAATTAGGCCTGAATGAGACTCTGGCCACCGGCACATTATCAGCCAAAATGCGCGTTTATTGATGGAGCAAACTCTGAGAGATTGTTCACAGAGGCGCTGCCGAACCAAGATATAATATGATGTGTATAATATAATGTGTGTAGAGGCATATGATACAATCTATTTCATTGTTGGTATTAGGTAGCCTATGAATTACATATAATAGCAGCCAGCCTACATTATTATGCAACAGTAACTTGTGCATATATAACACACAGCCCTGCGAAGCCTGCATACAGTAAACTAACTTGATCATTAATCTAGCTGTTGTATCTTTACGCTTATGAAAACATTAAATAATATGTATAGGCTATAGGCCGCCTGTATTCTCAAATGGCTTAATGGCTATCTGAGTCCTCGATATCCTGGCGGACGGACCAGTATTTATATGATCATATCATATTCATATTCATATCATAGTTTACTCTATCAGCCTACCAGCATGTAATACGTTCTTTATTAGAACTCAACTCGTTATTATTTTGCGCATAGATTGCAGAAATACGGGAACGTTTTGATTTAGGCTTTGACACAGAATACAAGTCATGATATCACCCACACGATATATGCTCTGTGTCCAGAGCATGTATGCTTTTCATTCATGTAAGACACATTTATTGCAAGGGTTTTGTATACACATACACTCAACAAATAACCTCTGTCTGTTCTCGTTGCAATGCGTTTATATCGTGGGTGTTCATATGACTTGTATTCTGCTTACAGCTTCGGGGTTCCACTTATTACGTTTAACAATGGCAAAGCCTTTTAAATATAATCAAAACGTTCCTGTATTTCTGCAATATATGCGCAAAATAATAACGAGTTGAGTTACGCGGAGCGCAGTCAGTGCTTATTTCCGCGTTGTAAAAATATTCTACCACCGGGCGCCAACTACGCATGGTCCGACCTGTGCTTAAATATACGCACAAAGTCAAGCACAAGTTCAAATAGATAAATCCCACACTTTGCTTAGAAATTATCGTACGCACGGCTTAAGCACATATCTGTGCGTACGTCAAGTTGATAAATGAGGGCCCAGGTTTCCATGATGCCAGGTACCCAGGTGGGGTATCTCCCAGGCCTTTCTGTGTGGAGTTTGCATGTTCTCCCCGTGCTCGCAATGGTTTCCCCCCCGATAAGATAAACCCAATGGAAAAACATGCACAACAACAGATCGCTAACGCTGTGGCGTCCTTGACGAAGACGGACAGGAGCACTTGGATTGGTCCCCTGGTGCGGCTCACGTTGACGCATGTCTGCTCCCGGCTGCCCTTGGGGGGGAAGGACGACGGGATGGGTTAATCGCAGAGACAAATCGCATCTGCGATCCTAAAGAGACAATGCATGCGTGTGTGTTCCGGTGTGTGTGCTAAACTAACCGCTGTGTGTACCACTAAAACATTGAGTGTCGTTGCATGCCGAATAAAGACCTCTGCAACAGGTCCTGCATTATTATTATTATTATTATTATTAAATTGCCACTGAGCTCATTCAGCACCTTCTTGAGATCACGTGTACAAAAAATCTAAGCAAATGAATAAAGGGCAGATGATTAAACAGAAGGTTTTTTAGATACAGTACTGAATTCTGCCATCGGAATGCCAACGTTCAGGTTTGTTCCATCCGTGAGATATGATCCCGAAAATAAAGAGGAAAAGAAAAACTGAAAAAGAAGTCAGATGATTGACAGGGGATGGCGTGAGCTGGGGAGTGTAGTTTATTTTTATTCGAAAGCCCATCGAAAGCCCTGGGTCTCTTCTGTCAAAAGACTACACTCAAGTTAGGTTGCGCCAAATCCTCGCTTTTTCCGACTCGATGCCCTGAGATTTCTATAAACTAATATTTCACTAATAACACTTAAAATCATTGGTAAACAAATGTAGTGCTAAAAATATACACTTTGACTGCTGTTTTGACAGGGTTAGGGTCTTTACTCTTGGCTACAAAAAAACAAAACATTAATTCATACATTCTGTAGAGATGGATTCATCACATGATGTCATTCTCGTACTGGTACCGGATCGCTCGTGCTTAAGAAGTTAAAGTCATAGTGAAGATACATTTATATGAAAACCGATTTATGTATTGTATAATTAAAATAAATGTAAGCTGTTATGCATGTTGGCAACACTGAGGCACAAAGTGTTTAATACGGATCGATAGGCATTATATTTATAGACTTCTGGTCTCTGAGGAGGCAATAATCCAATATTGACATCGGGAACACTCTGGAATATTCTGGACTCTTCTCTCGACTACTCTGGGCACAATGGAATATGCTGGAAAACACTAGTAGTTCACAACTCCTGGGTAGGAAGATTATTCTGGAACATAACAGCAGTGTTTATGGTTTACAAGGGTATTCTACAACCTTCTTGTAAGGTTTGGTTCTTTCCCCACCACGGGCTTCTTGAAGTACTGTGATGATTGGTCCGCTGCTCTCCCACTCGCTCTGTTCTTTTAAGCCTACTCGCTCTGTTTCCATTAGTTTTCTGTTAATCATTGCATTCCCCTATTCACACGCTTCTTCCCATAGACGTCGTTGATTGGTTCTCGCCCAACCACACGCTTCTCAATCACATCCCTCAGCTGTCACTGCTTGTCAATTAAGCATTCCCTGATTATTTATACCCCGTTTCCCCATTCAAGTTTTGTTGGATCGTTTTGATATTTCTGTTGCATTCGCCGTTCCTGCTGCCTGCTGTTGTTTCCCTGTGCTTTGCCTCCAGGATATTCAAGAAGCATTCCTCTTGGACACCCTTTCCCCGAGGCGACGCGCTCACTCCATTCTGTTCCAACGCTCTTTACGCACAACGCCTGGGTGAGTTTTTTATGACTGTCTTTGATCCAATTCCGTTTTTCGTGTGTTTATATAACACTGAAGATTTCCAGCTTTTTATCAGACAGTCACTCACCCAGCGTTTAGCCTTTTTTGGATTGTTTCATTGGGATAATATTTTGGCCTAACATCTCCCACTGTGTGTTTACACACCGAAGATATTATCACATTGGATTTGTATTTTGGGACTTCGCTCACAGTGTTTATTTTGCACCGAAGATATCTATCACTTGGGATTGTGTTTGGAACGTTACTCACAGTGTGTATTTACACCGAAGATTCAGTCACTTGGATAACTCTGTTTTCGGGTACAAGTCACCTCTCCTGTTCACTTGCTCTGTTCCACCTGCACTCTGAGTTAACTCGCTCCCTCTCTCTCTCTCGGTCCCGCAACCACCTCGGAGATTCTGCCGAGAGAAGTCTGCAGAGCGGCTCTGACGTCAGCGTCTGCTTCCCCTGACTACCATCCCGGGAGAAGCTGCAGAGCAGCAACATTCATCCTTGCTTGTATTCCAGTCTTTGTTTGAACTCTTCCCAGTCTGTGCTGTTTATTTAGTCTTAATAAACAAGCCCTTGTTTTTGGCAACTCTGAATCCTACTCTCTTGTGTCGTTGCGTTTGGGGTCGGTGTCAAACCATAACACTTCTAGAATATACTGCAATCATACAATGAAGGCCTGTAACTTTAACATCCGGTATTTATATACATATGATCCAGTGACGGAAGCTCAATAAGGTTTTAAAAAACATCAGCCACATCTAAAGGTATAAGCATGACAAGGTTATTCTAATATTTTAAACAATTACTCCACTGCTTTAGGGATTTGCATAATTTAGCTAATTCTTTTTTTTCTTCTTTTTTTCTTACTTCTTCTTTCTCTGTTGAGTTTTATTTCTACTCTGGGCACAATGGAATATGCTGGAAAACACTAGTAGGTCACAACTCCTGGGTAGGAAGATTAATCTGGAACATAACAGCAGTGTTTACGGTTTACAAGGGTATTCTACAACCTTCTAGAATATACTGCAATCATACAATGAAGGCCTGTAACTTTAACATCCGGTATTTATATACATATGATCCAGTGACGGAAGCTCAATAAGGTTTTAAAAAACATCAGCCACATCTAAAGGTATAAGCATGACAAGGTTATTCTAATATTTTAAACAATTACTCCACTGCTTTAGGGATTTGCATAATTTAGCTAATTCTTTTTTTTCTTCTTTTTTTCTTACTTCTTTTTTCTCTGTTGAGTTTTATTTTAATTCTCACTTTTTTATGGTGTTAGTATTTTTCTCCACTCTTTTCTTTTTTCTGATGGTTCCAACATAAGTTAGTAGAAGGTTCAAATGATCAATGAAGGTATATTTTTCATTTTTCACACTATTGTTATTACATTAATGGGAGGGCGCAAGACCAAAAGTGACATTCTATTGAATTAGAATGAAAGTTTTAGATCCTATGGCAATTAGCTTTGGAAGATTAGGGTTATTAAGCTCAATTTGGGCAACCCGGTGGCTTAAGGGAGGGAGTCATACGCGTGGGATGTGTCTATGGAACACAGGCCTGTACGACTCCCGGAGGGAGGGGGAATTAGGGGATTATTATTTGTATATGTATGTTTTTAAGCTCGGCTCTCAACGGGACCTCAATAGTTGGATGTATATCTATTGTAGCTTCGCACTCCAGAAGCATTACCAACAACTACACAACAACATGTATAGATTATGGCTAGTTTGAATATAATGATCTTGAACACTGGGGGAATAAATAATCAACACAAACGCAAAAGCGTGCTCACACTGATGAAAAAAACAGGTTGACGTGGCTCTGCTAAGCGAAACGCACATTTTAGAGAAAGACAGATACGTTAGCAGACAACACATATCATAACATTAGTCACTCTTCCTTTGGAACGAGAACTTGTGGAGTTGCCATAGTCGTCAGACGGAAGTTGAATATTGAATTGAAGGGAGTATGGTCTGATGCAGATGGTCGGATAACTATAGCTAAGATTGTACATAAGAACAGGAAAATAGCGTTGGTAGCGGTATACGCCCCAAATTTGTACGAAGTTAGTTTCTTCACTACACTTACCAGAGCAATGTTAGACCTTCCCGAATACTCATTTATAATTGGTGCGGATTTTAATGCCATTTGGAATCCAAGGATGGACAAATCTTACCCCTCCTTTTCCAAGGAACAAAAGAATTCATCTAATGCTTTAAAGGATTGGTCGAAGATTACAAGTGTAAATGACTTATGGCGATCACTCAACCCCACGACCCGGAAGTACTCTTGTCGATATGCGAGACATAACACATTATCCAGAATAGATTATGTTTTTGCATCCCCGAGACTATTTGATAACTATGATGTGGAAATGATACCCAATGCATTATCAGATCACTGTTATTTACTCCTAAAAGGAACATTTGGTATACTATCATCCCGAGCCCCAAGATGGCGATTTAACTCGATGCTGCTTAATAACAAGGAATTCATTACACAAATCAAAGAAGCTCTTACAGTATTCCTACGGAGGAACGCGAACTCGGTGCAGGACCCTAGAATATTATGGATGTCGGTAAAGGGAATGATCAAGGATTTCACTGATAGCTTTTCCTCAAAAATACGCAAGAATCGATGCTCAAAACTGGCTGAACTGGAAACGCTTTATTCAACGTTATTTAATTCTTTACAATGCAACAACTCGGTTAGACTGGAAAATCAAGTTAATGTACTAAAAAAAGAGATTAACGCCATATACAGACAACAATCTGAAATACAAATACGCAGCGCAAGACAACAGCAGTACTCTCAAGGTTCCAAACCAAGTCACCTATTAGCTATGCGATTAAGAGTTAACGCAAAATTTGCAGATATAACTACCATTAAAGCACAACAAGGACTTGTTACAGACCCTAAAAAAATAAATGCGCCATTCAAAGAATTCTACTCCAACTTGTATAAATCAGGAACGACCTTCGTTTCAAAACAAAATGGACACATATCTCAATCAAATTAACCTCCCTAAACTTTCAGAGGATGACGCTAAACAGTTAGAAACACCGATCACACTAGAGGAACTCAAGAAGGCCATATCCGAAATGCAAAGTGGTAAGGCTCCTGGAAGAGACGGTATCCCACCAGAAATGTACCTCTCTTGTTGGGACATAATTGGACCCTTATTACTAAATATGATTTTATACTCAGTCAAGGAGGGGAACTTCCATAAGAACGACAATATTGCACTCATAACAGTCCTCCTTAAAAAAGACAAAGACCCCACCGAGTGCGGTAGTTATAGACCCTTAATCCTCCTCGGAACCGATATCAAACTGTACTCTAAGGTATTAGCCATCAGACTACAAAAGCATATGACGTCTTTAGTTCATCCGGACCAAACTGGCTTCATAAGAGGCCGCTTGATCACTGATAACATAAGACGATTACTACACGTACTAGATGCTAACAAGGACGACACCACACCTAAGGCGATGCTGTCCCTGGATGCAATGAAAGCTTTTGACAGGTTGCAATGGTCGTATCTATGGGCAGTATTAGAAAGGATGGGGTTAGGAAAAGGTTTCATTGATATGATTAAAGTATTATACAAAGACCCATCGGCCATGATTACAACAGGTATAATCACCTCTGGAATCTTTCCGGTATCACGCTCAGCTAGACAGGGTTGCCCTCTTAGTCCCGGACTATTCAATCTATCATTAGAGCCTTTAGCACAATATATAAGACAATCCCAATCCATAGAACCAATTGTAATCAAGGGCACACAACATAAAATTTGTTTATATGCGGATGACGTAATACTGTTCATGCAAAACCCCAACACCACATTGCCTAATCTGCTCAAGTCGATTGAGGACTTTGGAGATTTATCAGGATTTAAGATAAATTGGCCGAAGTCGGCTTTCCTTCCACTTAACGCCCCTGCAAAAAAAAATATAACCCTCCCAGAAGAGATACCTATGGTAAAACACTTTAGATGTTTGGGAGTTGAAATATTCCCTACCATAAGCCAAACGGTGAAGCACAATTACATAAAAATCCAAAACAAAATCAAAGACGACCTTGACAGGTGGTCAAAACTTAAAAACTCAGTACAGGCACGGGTATCAATAATTAAGATGGACGTCCTACCTAGAATCAACTTCTTCAGCTCAATGCTACCGTTACCCCCTCCAGAGGGTTACTGGAAAAAATTACACTCCTCCACATACACATTTATTTGGAATAACAAACCACCACGTATAAAAGATCCACCGCACAGAGAAACAAAGCAGACGGTGGTATGGCATTTCCAGATTTTTTCCACTATTTTAAGGCGTACACTTTAAGACAACTGACAACATGGTTTGATCCCCAAGCATTAGTATCCTGGAGAAATTTAGAAGAAAATATAGTAGCTCCACATAGACTGAAGGACATAGCATACACCAAATTATCAATTAAGCAATGCGAACGGATATGGCGTGAAACACACAAAAAATATTCTAACCCACATAAATGGCACAATCATACTCCCTTATTCAATAACAATGCACTCTTGATTGGAAAACGACCTATAAGATTTCCTATATGGGAAAAGCAAGGCATACACTCATTAGGAGATGTTTTCAACAAATAGGGTTTTTGTAGCTATGAAGAAATACGCAAAAAATTGTATCTCACCGATTCCACATATTATTTTTACGCACAGTTATTGTTATATTTGAAGGCTCACAGTGTTCCATTAAAGATACCAATTGTACACCACAGATACCACAAATTATTCTATGAAAGAGAGACATCGAGAGGTTTTGTTTCAGATTTGTATCATCAATTACTAACGTCCTCGTATGAAACCCTCCACCTAGACTCAGTCTGGAGGAGGGATATACCAGACCTGGAAAAAGATTTTGATTGGCAAGAAGCCTGGGCAAATGTTCGATTTACATCAAGGAACCCGGACCATCAACAAATCAATCTTAACTATATTCACAGGACATACTTGACTCCTATAAGACTGAACAGAATGGGTCTTAAACAAGACTCCAAATGCTCCTTATGTACAAATGGGGACGAGGGGACATTTATGCACATGTACTGGGACTGCCCACCAGTTAAGATATTCTGGAAAGAAGTGACCCAGCAATTATCAAATCTCTTAACTCTGAATATACCTGTACACCCCTCTGTATTACTGCTGAATGATGTTTTTGAGTGTTCAGTACACCCACAGCTAAAGAGATTGGTTTTATCAGGTATCACAGTGGCTAAAAAGCTGATAGCATCACGATGGTTTCAACCGGAAAAAATGTGCCGGAAGGTCTGGATTATTACATATCTCGATGTGATTTATCAAGAAATATCTACAGCAAGAATTTTGGGTCTCAATGAATCCAAAATGACAATGTGGTTAGAAGTGGTGGAGAGAATAAAAGCTAGCATAATTTTATAATGGCAGTGTCTGGTTAGGAGCGACGGATAATGGATGGATTATCCAATGGGTGGTCCGGGAGGGGGGGGTACGAGCTAGAGCATAATATGTGTGTAGGGTATTAGATAGCAGGTATTAGGGGTATATCCTGTATAAGACATTTAACTAATTGGTGATTTCAATGGATGTGCACTGTTAATTAATGCTTGTATATCTTATCGTGTGTTGTCATGTTTGTTTATATGTTTGTTTAAAAAAAGAATACAAAAATTAAATACAAAAAAAAAAAAAATTTAAGCTAATTCCATGCCATTTCAAGATAATTCAGAATTCTGTGTTAATATCTAAATTCCGTGAAATTGTCCGTGATTCCACGATTGCGGATTCCATAGGGGCCTATGTGTTGCTGAGGACCCAGCGGAGGGCAGTGTTGAACCTGGTGTCATTTGGCCAGACGGTGGCGCTATAACAACAACCTTTACGTTCGGCAGGTGTATTTTTCCGGGGACCCAAGGGAGTGCATTGTGGAGTCGATCAGATGAGCGGCTCTTGAGAACGCTACTAGCAGCCATATTGGGTCTCCACAATGCTGCAAGCGGCACTTCCCGGTGCCAAGTAATCAGGCACCCGTCCCGAACGCTGAACGGCCACTCACTCCGAACCCCCCCCCCAGCGGTGCAATACCGGGAGTCAAGCAATTGGCCCGTTCCGAAGGGGCACACGTTATGAACCATCACAGCGAAGAGGTAGCGGCTGTCTTGAAGTCTCTCATTCACATCCAAACAACACAAGCTCCGCCTCTATCCAAACAACACAAGCTCCGCCTCTATCCAAACAACACAAGCTCTGCCTCTATCCAAACAACACAAGCTCTGCCTCTATCCAAACAACACAAGCTCTGCCTCTATCCAAACAACACAAGCTCCGCCTCTATCCAAACAACACAAGCTCTGCCTCTATCCAAACAACACAAGCTCCGCCTCTATCCAAACAACACAAGCTCCGCATCTATCCAAACAACACAAGCTCTGCCTCTATCCAAACAACACAAGCTTCGCCTCTATCCAAACAACACAAGCTCCTCCTCTATCCAAACAACACAAGCTCCGCCTCTATCCAAACAACACAAGCTCCTCCTCTATCCAAACAACACAAGCTCCGCCTCTATCCAAACAACACAAGCTCCTCCTCTATCCAAACAACACAAGCTCCTCCGCAGTGATCCGTGTAGATTAAAGAATCACCTGTAGAACGAGGATTAAATTCAATTCAATGAGGACTCGTCTCGTCTCCGCGCAAACGTGCCCCGCGCCTTGCGCTCGCATCCGCCTTCCGCGCAAATACAGGCGGCTTTATTTCATAACCTTATCAACATGTACTTGACAAAAAGGTGTTTCTTCAGGGACACTCCTGAGCCTGCACCCCCACCCCCCCTGGTCATTAATGAAGCATCGTCCTGGCAACACCACTTTATCATGATCTATGTATCTCTGATTTTGATGCAATAGAAAACCGATCACTTGCAGCGAGTCTCCGGGCAAAGCATTAGTCATCGTGTCTTTGACACCGGGGAAGAATTGGGTCATTCTTTTAAATTAAAAGCACTCATTTGTAAATATACACTCGCAGACAAAAAAAAGACACACTCCCTTCTTATTTTGATGTATGAATGAATAAAGCGGCGGCGCCGGGATGAATTAGTGCCACCGTGAGACGCACAGGGCTCCCCCCCCCCCCCCTCGCACCCCACGCGCCCCTGCGGGGGTTAGTGGGGGCGAGCGCCGATGATCGAGCACTTTGCCTCGAAGTTGGCATTTGTAAATTTGTGTTCTTTATTATGATTATTCCAGCAGGCGCGAGTACGCTGTGCGCAATGTCAAAGGACTCGTGACGGGCCAGCGGAAAGATACCGAGATGCCAATATTTAGCATCTGCCCTCAGATTCCTCACTCATTAATTCATCATAGTCCATCTGAACTTTATATCATGATTCTGTAAAGTTCATTATATTCCAGTCCATTCTTGTATAATTACATACAGCATTATCAGTCCTCAAAGTACAATAAACCCAAACAATAGAGCTCATGGTCATTAGGCCGCAGCCTTGGGTGACGTCACTACTCTTCAAAGTTTCAAGTCAAGTCAAGAGATTTATTTGTCACGGCATACAAGCATACAGTGAAATGCGGGAGGTCATGCCCGAGGCGATTGTACAATAATACAAGTAATACGAATAGGAATGAGAATAAGACATTTGTGCAATAATACAAGTAATAAGAATAAGACATAACAGGTATAATGTACATAAAGTTTACAATGCATGGTAAGACATGCTAAGTTTAGTTAGTTAGTTAGTTAGTTACTTGCCATTATAAGCGCACTTAACCATCCCATGAATTCGCTCAGTCCAGAGGCTGATTGCAGACAGGTAAGGTAAAAAGCAGTCTCACTCTTCCTAAAGACGGACACAATCGGATCAGAGTTTCCGTGATGAAGCGGTGAGGTGCGTGGCGACTAGTGAACGTCAAGTCAGGTGAGTTCCAGAGCGCGTCTCCTGGCGGCCTCATAAGCATCCGCTCTCCGTCAGGAATTTGCCGCCTTTTCGATCGTCACCCTACTCTACCTATTCCAGTCTTGAGTTACAAGACGAAACATCCGACGAGCGTCATTTGAAAAGCCATTTGGACAAGTGACCGCGTCCGGTTTGACCAGGTCCTGAACGGACCAGTCACCTCTAATGGCGAAAATTATTGACCACCTTTGTAGCCAATGAAATTCTGGAGCCAGGGGTGACCCACGCAAGGGTTGATTGCAACGAGAAAAACAAAGAAGAAGCCGGGACGTTCTTTGTTTTGACAAGCGTCTCGTAATTAATGTCAGCGGACGGCCATTTTGGATAATCATGCCGAATTAACACCGGTACACACATTACAATAACCTTTGTAAAACACAGATCTTCTGTGGGATTGTTATCAACTTAGGATCTGTACTAGATAAGACTTCAGGCTTTGGAACCGTTATGTTTTACAGCACCTACCTCTCAGCTGGAACTCCACAACAGGCATCTGGCAACAACAAATGTGAGTAAACAAAACTTTTACTTCAGTGTGTTCAACTTCAAACCTCTGTAACTCTGTAATTAATTTCATTATTTTTGTGGAAGAAAGTTCAGAATGTTTCCTTTCAAAAGAGACCAGACTCATGCATATGATGTGCTATAAGTATAAAGTATAATAAATCGCAAATTACTTTGGGTATGCAATAGTCAGGCATGTATGCAAAACTAGCCCCATTTTTGCCCGATGCATAAGAGGTTAAAGGGCCAGTTCAGAGTTTTCCATGAGTCTTTTTTACAGATAGATACGATGCTCATTACTGGGTCCTTTATGGGAAGGTTGGTCTGCCCTTTCTGACGGCCCTAAATGGTAAATAGCTGCATTTATATAGCAGCTTTTATCCAAAGCACTTTACAATTTGTTCCTCACATTTTTACCCATTCACTCACACATTCACACACAGACGGCAGATGCAAAAATTGCAAGGTGCCAACCTGCACATCGGGAGCAATTAGGAGTTAAGTGTCTTGCTCAAGGACACTTCGACACGCCGCCCGGGAAGAGCGGTAATCGAACCAGGAACCATTCGGATTACTAGACGACTGCTCTACCTCCTGATCCACTGTCGCCCCCGGTAAGCTACCTCCTTGTACTACATCATTATTGGAATGGAATTTTGGAACCCGTTCCAGTGACTGGCTGGTCCTTAAGGTCCCCCGAGTTTGCTCGGAATAGGGTCAATCTGCATTTAGCTATGATGCCCCTCTAGCTCATGGACAGTCCCTAAAGCTTGGGATTCTCCTCTCTGTTTAAAACTTTAAAACCTTGATCCCCACTACACTGTAGTCCGTGCAGGTTTTGGTGGTTAAGAGTCAGACACACTTAGTGGTCAGACATACCGGTACCACTTTTGTACTGAAATAATACCATGGTATAATCCATTTGAAACCCACGACACCGGTGGTATTTATTTCCAAAAACATTATAGAAATACCATGATACTTTGTCTGAACTGCCACGATGCTCTTTGTAAGGGGAGATTCTCTGTCGTCTGACGGAGTCCGACAGCTACTGAGCACCTGGGGTGTATTCAATAAACCTAAAGTTGGTCCCCCGTTGCAGTTCAATAATGAATCGTTCCACTCCAATTTGCTCTTCAGATATTCTGTCTTATATAACTAACTATGAGCTGTCTGCGTGCTCAGACAACGATACTAGGAAACTACAAATTATCTTTTCCTTTTTTTACCTTGAATTTTTTTGGATGTCCTTATCTAAAATGAGTTAATGTGACTGATTACAATCACGAAGCAACAATTAGTGTTTTTTTGGGGGGGGGGGGGGGTATTTTATTTTGGTCCTCCACCAAGAGAAAATAGTTCCCCAGTGTTAAACAATGAACATCCTCGCTTGCCAACACCCATCCAGCATCTCGAGTGACAGTTGGCTTGCAGACATTTATCTGACGGTTTCTGCTCAGTGTGTATTTGTTAAAATATAAATCAATGTCTGCTAGGGCTGTCCTCGACAATACAGAAATGATTAGTCAACAGTCATAGGACTCCAAAACTAAATTGATTCGTTGAATAAATCGATAAATCTATACAATTGTGTTCCCCAGGGGGTGGCTGGGTAGCCTACCACCGCTGAGACCTGGGAAGCTGGTGGGGTATGAGTCTTGGTCGTTGCAACAGCGACTCCTACTGGTCGGTCGGGGTGCCTGATCAGCAGGGAGGGGATCTGGGGGAAATAGCAGGAACCTCTACACGCGTTACACTCTCCCAGTGAAACTCCTCGCTGTCAGGTGAAAAGAATCTCAGAGGAGGCATGTGGTACTTCTACACCCTCCCTAGGCAGACTGTAGGTCAGCATGTGGTAGTCTACACCCTCCCCAGACCCACTGTAGGGCAGCATGTGGTAGTCTACAGTCACCCTCCCCAGACCAACATTAGGGCAGCATGTGGTAGTCTACACCCTCCCCAGACTGACTGTAGGGCAGCATGTGGTAGTCTACACCCTCCCCAGACTGACTGTAGGGCAGCATGTGGTAGTCTACACCCTCCCCAGACCAACATTAGGGCAGCATGTCGTAGTCTACACCCTCACCAGACCGACAGTAGGGCAACCTGTGGTAGTCTACACCCTCCCCAGACTGACAGTAAGGCAGCATGTGGTTGTCTACACACTCCCCAGACCGACTGTAGGGCAGCATGTGGTAGTCTACACCCTCCCCAGACTGACTGTAGGGCAGCATGTGGTAGTCTACACCCTCCCCAGATCAACATTAGGGCAGCATGTCGTAGTCTACACCCTCCCCAGACCGACAGTAGGGCAACCTGTGGTAGTCTACACCCTCCCCAGACTGACAGTAAGGCAGCATGTGGTTGTCTACACACTCCCCAGACCGACTGTAGGGCAGCATGTGGTAGTCTACACCCTCCCCAGACCGACAGTAGGGCAGCATGTGGTAGTCTACACTCTCCCCAGACCGACTGTAAGGCAGCATGAGGTGGTATACACCCTCCCCAGACCGACTATAGGGCAGCATGTGGTAGTCTACACCCTCCCCAGACCCACTGTAGGGCAGCATGTGGTAGTCTACAGTCACCCTCCCCAGACCGACAGTATGTCAGCATGTGGTAGTCTACACCCTCCCCAGACCGACAGTAGGGCAGCATGTGGTAGTCTACACCCTCCCCAGACTGACTGTAGGGCAGCATGTGGTAGTCTACACCCTCCCCAGACCAACATTAGGGCAGCATGTCGTAGTCTACACCCTCCCCAGACCAACAGTAGGGCAACCTGTGGTAGTCTACACCCTCCCCAGACTGACAGTAAAGCAGCATGTGGTTGTCTACACACTCCCCAGACCCACTGTAGGGCAGCATGTGGTAGTCTACAGTCACCCTCCCCAGACCAACATTAGGGCAGCATGTGGTAGTCTACACCCTCCCCAGACCCACTGTAGGGCAGCATGTGGTAGTCTACAGTCACCCTCCCCAGACCAACATTAGGGCAGCATGTGGTAGTCTACACCCTCCCCAGACTGACAGCAGAGCAGCATGTGGTAGTCTACACCCTCCCCAGACTGACTGTAGGGCAGCATGTGGTAGTCTACACCCTCCCCAGACTGACTGTAGGGCAGCATGTGGTAGTCTACACCCTCCCCAGACCAACATTAGGGCAGCATGTCGTAGTCTACACCCTCCCCAGACCGACAGTAGGGCAACCTGTGGTAGTCTACACCCTCCCCAGACTGACAGTAAGGCAGCATGTGGTTGTCTACACACTCCCCAGACCGACTGTAGGGCAGCATGTGGTAGTCTACACCCTCCCCAGACTGACTGTAGGGCAGCATGTGGTAGTCTACACCCTCCCCAGATCAACATTAGGGCAGCATGTCGTAGTCTACACCCTCCCCAGACCGACAGTAGGGCAACCTGTGGTAGTCTACACCCTCCCCAGACTGACAGTAAGGCAGCATGTGGTAGTCTACACACTCCCCAGACCGACTGTAGGGCAGCATGTGGTAGTCTACACCCTCCCCAGACTGACAGTAGGGCAGCATGTGGTAGTCTACACTCTCCCCAGACCGACTGTAAGGCAGCATGAGGTGGTATACACCCTCCCCAGACAGACTATAGGGCAGCATGTGGTAGTCTACACCCTCCCCAGACCCACTGTAGGGCAGCATGTGGTAGTCTACAGTCACCCTCCCCAGACCGACAGTAGGGCAGCATGTGGTAGTCTACACCCTCCCCAGACTGACTGTAGGGCAGCATGTGGTAGTCTACACCCTCCCCAGACTGACTGTAGGGCAGCATGTGGTAGTCTACACCCTCCCCAGACCAACATTAGGGCAGCATGTCGTAGTCTACACCCTCCCCAGACTGACTGTAGGGCAGCATGTGGTAGTCTACACCCTCCCCAGATCAACATTAGGGCAGCATGTCGTAGTCTACACCCTCCCCAGACCAACAGTAGGGCAACCTGTGGTAGTCTACACCCTCCCCAGACTGACAGTAAAGCAGCATGTGGTTGTCTACACACTCCCCAGACAAACTGTAGGGCAGCATGTGGTAGTCTACACCCTCCCCAGACTGACTGTAGGGCAGCATGTGGTAGTCTACACCAGGGCTATTCAACTAAATTGTTCAGGGGGCCACATTGTCAGAAACCCAAGGGGCCAGGGGCCGGACTGCCACGGCGCCTCCCCGTGCTATGAATATATGTACACTTGACACAACAGGCAACCACATTTTCACAACTTTTATTTAACTACATTGCAAAAGTAGTATACTTTTCAAAAAAAGTGCTTCATTTATGTGCCACATCTGCAACATCTCCTCTCCTGCAAAAAGTGCTTCATTTATGACTGTGCAACAACTGCAACATCTCCTCTTCAACATTTCAATATAAAAATAAAATAAAAAACAAACAAGTGCATGATGTGCATCTGAACATTCTAACATCAACACTTGAACAAAAAAACACATTTATAGTGCAGCTGAGCTTGTGAAAAAGTGCTTCATGTCTGTGCAACAACAGCAAATCACAGCATCTTATTAGCACTTATTGTCGACTTTTAACTCTCAAACATCAGGGGGGT
>NC_140168.1:203401355-203407373 GCF_963971535.1 Notolepis coatsorum | reverse complement strand
ACTCCCCCCTCCCCCCCCCCCCCCCCCCCTCTAACTAGCACGAGAAAGGTGTTTTCTGTTTACGTTTGCATCCGTTTGGCGGTTTGTACTTGCCCCCCCCCCCCCCCCACCCCGTACGGCTAACAGGCATGTGTACTTAATCCCAGCGGGACCCCCCCTGCGGTCATGACGGTTGAGCCTCCTTTAGGGGGAAATCAAGTATGTTAAGTACTTTACTTTGTGGACAAGGAGGGGTGCGGGGGGGCTTGAAGACCCCCCGCCAGAGACGCGCGGACGTTGTGTTTTTATTCTAATGTTATTTATCTTGATTTTATTCAGTTTTTATTGCTAACCTTTTTTCACACAGGATTTTAGCCTGTACCTTCTGTGATCAAATAAAGTAAACTTAAACCTATTCCTAAACGTTTAGGGCGCAAGTCCGGAGCGGCGTCCCCTGTGTGCTCTGCTGCCTCGGTCAGGCAGACTGCCTCCTGGCTTGGGAACGACACTCCTCTCACTGGGGAGAATTGATCGCACTCTGGGGTTTTCAAGTAATAGTAGGCTCCTTCTCTTGAGTAGCACCTTTTTCTTATTTTTTATATAATGTAAGTGGTGCATTTTTATATAGCAGCTTTTATCCAAATCGCTTTACAATTTTGTTCCTCACACTCACACATTCACACACAGACGGAAGGTGCCGACCTGCTCACGTTGTCGCCACCTCTACGTTCACTTACTCTGTTTTCTCACTTCGGTCTGGATTCTCGCTTGGACTGTAATGTGTGTGTCAGTCCATCTTGCTTTCCCCCCTTCTCTCTCCCTCTCCCTCTCTCTTTCTCTCCCTCCCTCTCCAACTCCCTCTCTCTTTCTCTCCCTCCCTCTCTCTTTCTCTCTCCTCTCCCTCTCCCCTCTCTATCCCTCTCTCTTTCTCTCCCTCCCTCCTCTCCCTCTCTCTCTCTTTCTCTTTCTCTATATATCGCCCCCTCTGTTATGTAGTACGTCCGTAGTATTTTGTATGTAAGTAGGTATAGTAATAAGACTTAGGAAGCAGGTTACTCTTTTAGCCTTTTAGTCAAGCAGGTTAGCATGGTAGGTTACAGCAGGGTACATTCTGTTCTATTCTCCTTCTGCGTGTACACTTTTTCTGCACACTTCAGCTGTAGGCCTAACAGGGCATTGTATCAACTATGCCCCATAGTGGAGACTCTTGGGAAGTACATCTTCAACATGCATTACAGAACACAACATCTCCCTTTTCTGTAATAGAATGTTACTTGCTACTCAGCATTATGCAAATTTAGAACTTTTGCTTTTTCCACTTTCTTAAGTAAACTGAACCAACAGTCAGTATCATAAAACGGGTAACTCAAGGTAATCACTATCAAGATATAATTATATATGCTCAACCAATATTACTCTTAGTTCTCACTCAGTGTGCAACAAAGTCCTGGGCCCTCATTTATCAACTTGACGTACGCACAGATATGTGCGTAACCCGTGCGTACGATCATTTCTAAGCAAAGTGTGGGATTTATCAATTTGAACTTGTGCTTGACTTTGTGCGTATATTTAAGCACAGGTCGGACCATGCGTAGTTGGCGCCCGGTGGTAGAATATTTTTACAACGCGGAAATAAGCACTGACTGCGCTCCGCGTAACTCAACTCGTTATTATTTTGCGCATATATTGCAGAAATACGGGAACATTTTGATTATATTTAAAAGGCTTTGCCATTGTTAAACGTAATAAGTGGAACCCCGAAGCTGTAAGCAGAATACAAGTCATATGAACACCCACGATATAAACGCATTGCAACGAGAACAGACAGAGGTTATTTGTTGAGTGTATGTGTATACAAAACCCTTGCAATAAATGTGTCTTAAATGAATGAAAAACATACATGCTCTGGACACAGAGCATATATCGTGTGGGTGATATCATGACTTGTATTCTGTGTCAAAGCCTAAATCAAAACGTCCCCGTATTTCTGCAATCTATGCGCAAAATAATAACGAGTTGAGTTCTAACAAAGAACGTATTACATGCTGGTAGTCTGATAGAGTAAACTATGATATGAATATGAATATGATATGATATAAAGGTATACTGGTCCGTCCGCGAGGATATCGAGGACTCGAGTTGGGGGACCCTGATGTAAACAAGACAAAAGTCTTTCTCTGGTCTGCATCCCCTTAACAATTGTGTGTATTGAGCCGTACTGTATTGTACCCATTCTGCAATCTGTTAAATAAAGTTTTCATTCATTCATTCATTCAGCCATTAACCTGTTCCACCCCAGGTGAAAATCTGCATAAAATGTATACCTAGGTAAATGGAATATTGCTCCACTTCTACAAGGGCTATTTGCATATTCTTGGTATCTAGGAACATCTATGGACCTCAATGAATGTATTCTCAGTGTCAGAAATATTGTGTCTATTACTAGGCTTGCTTAAATTGTGATGAAACAAAGTAAAATATGAATTATGATTTTTCTTTTCATCTTTGACAGTGAATAAAACCATGATAATAATGACCAAACTTAAAAAACTGCCACTGAGCTCATTCAGTACCCTCTTGAGATCATGTGTACAAAAGATCTAAGGAAATTAATAAAGGGAAGATGATCAAATTGAAGGTTCTGTATATACAGTACTGAATTCTCCCATCCGGACCAATGCAATTTGAAATATTATTATAGAATATAGAATATATGCTTATACATTACCTTATTATAGCCAATTCGCACATTTATATATATATATATACATATAGTATCTTTCAAATGGCCGAGTTCAATTTGGATATAGTATCACCAGGCTTGCATAATAACAGATACTGATATTTACTGTAATCGACTGTAATATTTTATTTCCCCCACAGTGTAACCATATTGAAACTAATTTCAATAAATTGTAACCATATTGAAACTAAATTCCAACGCTGGCAGATAGCTAGCGAGGTCCTCTTCAAAATGGCCACAAAAAGATTCCAATTCCGATGGGTCAACATTTTCATATCCGGTTCCGGGTCAAAAAAACGATTTCACATAAAAAACTTAAAATGATATAAACTCACTTTTAACCTATTGCTAAACTATTGCCAACCTAACGTTTTACATTCTACATGTATTTGTGACATAGTAGTGATAATAATACTTGAAAACGGTTTATTTTAAAATCACAATTTTTTTTCCATCTTCATAAAAATATAATAATAATTTAATAAGGTCAAAAGGGGTCGGTACCGACCCTGTCGAGTGGAACAGGAGAATATAGGCTAAAGCGACGGCCTATAGCCTATACATATTATTTAATGTTTTCATAAGCGTAAAGATACAACAGCTAGATTAATGATCAAGTTAGTTTACTGTATGCAGGCTTCACAGGGCTGTGTGTTATTATATGCGCAAGTTACTGTTGCATAATGTAGGCTATGGGCTGACTGCTATTATATGTACTTCATATAGGCTGCCTAATACCAACAACAAAATAGATTGTATGCCTCTACACACATTATATTATACACATCATATTATATCTTGGTTCGGCAGCGCCTCTGTGAACAATCTCTCAGAGTTTGCTCCATCAGTAATCAGTAATGTGAACGGGATTCCACTTGGTCAATGTACAGATAATCTGCAATGCGCATTTTGGCTGATAATGTGCCGGTGGCCGGAGTCTCATTCATATTAACTTAAATGCAGATCATGGTTATCCACTGAAGCCATATGACTCTGACCAGAAC
This sequence comes from Notolepis coatsorum, assembly GCF_963971535.1. NCBI lineage: Eukaryota > Metazoa > Chordata > Actinopteri > Aulopiformes > Paralepididae > Notolepis > Notolepis coatsorum. The sequence continues at coordinate 203,403,647 of NC_140168.1, read as the reverse complement.
GGGCTCATGACGAGCGTACATAATAGGCATTAGAGCGCAGAGTTGTCTGTGAACTTGGCAACTTCATTGGATTTATTTATTCTCTAAAAATATCTATAATCATACTATTAAATATTGTTTAAAATAAAACGCTAAATACTATTATTCTGTGTGTCATGTTTCCAAATAAGATTGTTCACAACGGGAAATGCTGTATACGTTCAATTTGTTGGTTGGACCTCGGTGATCAATCTCGCTCTCAGTGAAGTCTTTCAGAGTTCGCTCGGGTTAGTCCACTTTTCCACATTTCATGGGGGTGTTCCATTACCGTATATGGTTAATCGGGGTGGTTCTGGTATGCAAATACTTAAAACAGTGCACGAGCTCAAACGTAGGATCAAAGTCATATTTATCAAGACAGGTGTGCGTAGGATCTGTGTACGCACGTGTGATAAGTTTTTTTTGTGCGTGCACACATTCTAAATTCTGTGCTTACGTATGAAAATAGAATACTTTCTGAGAAAAATTGATAAATGAGGGCCCTGATGCCAACTAGGTTTGTTTCTTGCATGCGACTGTGCTGGAGTGTGACCGCTGAGCGCTGTCAGGGCAGGGCGGATCCCTAAGTCCTGCTCATCTGGAGTGTTCGAAGTGTTGCAACTCCTCTGAACACGATGGAAGCGTTCGACAGCACCATTAGCCGCCGGATAGTGAACTGAAATCCGATTGTGAGCAATGTCTCTTTCCTTGAGGTACTCAGCGAAGGCTGCTGATGTGAATTGAGGTCCATTGTCTGTGACGACGCTCTCTGGGTTACCATGGCGACCGAACACAGAGCTTAGGAACTTGGTTACATCCGTAGTTGTAGCGTTGTGAGAAAAGGCTACCTCTGGCCACTTAGAATAGTAGTCCGTCAGTGTGATCGCGTAACGGCAGGCTGGCACAGCTGACTCGAAGGGCCCGACTATGTCGAGGCCTAGCTTCTTCCACGGGCCGTCTGGCAGTGGAACTGGCTGTAGAGGTGCAAAATAAATCTTGGCCGTCTTGTCATTATCTATGTCTGACAAAGAAATAGTTAGGCAGAGCAACTTTATTGAGCTAATGAAACATCTGCTTAAACATGGCTATCTGCAGGAAGGGGATGGGCTTATGGTAGATAAAGGTTTTTAATTTAAAATTACCTACAAGAAATTGGACTTGAAATAAACATCCCACCCTTCATCAGAGGAAAAAGGCAGATGCCCTCTACAGATGTCTGCCTGACAAAAAAAGTGGCTGCACACAGGATACATGTTGAACGTGCTATATCAAAGATAAAGACATTTTAAATTATATTAGACTCCTTTTCAACAAGTTACCATAGGTCTCCGAGGTCCCCGGAACATGTCTTTAAAGCATTGCGTTCCAGAACAGCTCACGCTCTGACGAAATTCAGATCAAACTCTCAAACTAGGCGTTGCAGATCAAATATGACTCGGGATCCAACGATCTCACATCCATATTCCTGCGTAAAACGTTGCCGGGAATATATTTTAGGCTCAACTTCGGGTAGAACATAGAATGTTTTTCGAGTAAGCTGCCATTTTGTACACACATTTGTACATTGCAATGACCTTTTTGGTGTGACATCACATAAAGACAGAATTCCAAACGACTCGTTAAAAGGCACCGCTTCTGAATACGGGCTGTGTGCAAAATCGGACTGGGTTGTCTTATCTCACAGTCTGTGGGTTAGTAGGCCATCAGAGACCCACATGTATGTAGTACCACTGCACAAGCACACACGTGTTTCACAACATGGGACCTTTAAGAAGGCGTCATCAGGATCCCTGAAACACTTTTGTATAATGTGTTGTCACTCCCCCACGCAAACGCAAGAGCAGTGACCGGCTCCGCCATCAGATGGAGAACAATCTGATATCTTGGCAAGTCGCCTTCATTTGAAATATGGTAAAGCCTTCTGCTTCTGAGAGATGCGCTCTGTCTCCCTTGTGTGTGTGTGTGTCTGTGTGTATGTGCGTGTGTGTGTGTGTGTGTATGTGTGTGTGTGTGTGTGTGTGTGTGTGTGTGTGTGTGTGTGTATGTGTGTGTGTGTGTGTGTGTGTGTGTGTGTGTGTGTGTGTGTGTGTGTGTGTGTGTGTGTGGCACTACAGGGTACTACATGGCTCTACATGGCTCTACATGGCACTACATGGCTCTACATGGCACTACATGGTACTACAGGGCACTACAGGGTACTACATGGCACTACAGGGTACTACAGGGTACTACAGGGTACTACATGGCACTACAGGGTACTACAGGGTACTACAT
>NC_140168.1:203383855-203396355 GCF_963971535.1 Notolepis coatsorum | reverse complement strand
AGCAAGAGAAGCTCTCTTGTCCGCTGGTCGTCAGCCCCCCCCCCCCCCCCCCCCCGCGCTCCATTCCCAGTGCCCTCATCCGGAGACACAATGTCCCCCCGTCGAAAACTGCCGAACGCAGACAAATCACTCACTTTCACTTTGTCTGCCTAAGCAAATAATTACTCCAATTAATTAGCCATGCTGGGGGATAGCTGGAGGCAAACACTCCATTTAAGAAAATAACCAAAACGCAGCAGAAAACAGTTGTCACGTCACCACTGGAGGGCGCTGCTACGGTGACCTTCGCTGACGAAGCAGGCAGGTAACACAATGGATTCTGTGTGGAACTTTCTTTCTTTCTTTCTTTTTTTTGCAGTCGACTCGTTGCCTTTCTGGCGGAGCTGGTGTAGAATGGATGGGTGTGTATCCACCCGTCTTCTACGTGGGTTTTAACCACGCGCTTTTGTCAGATCTGGGGTCCCAAGGCCAGATGTGAAAACCTACCACCTCCTGATTAACTGCAGGAAGGTATTGTAGAGTTGCATCATACAGCGAGTCTTTGATCAAAACGGTGTACAGTATGACTATACTTCCAAGTTTCTTACCTTTTCCAAATTGTCTTTTGTCATACGAGACTACTTCAATTTGATTTAAACCTGCACACACACATACAAAGGACAATTCCTTTGTGCTTTTCTGGGTAGCTATTTCATGTTTTCTATATTCTGACAGTTAATGTGCTTGCCATCCACAGCTCATATTTTCATGTGTCTTAGCTATCTGGCCTGTGATATCTGAATCTGTATGTGTGTGTGTGTGTGTGTGTGTGTGCATGTGTGTGTGTGTGTGTGTGTGTGTGTGTGTGTGTGTGTGTGTGTGTGTGTGTGTGTGTGTGTGTGTGTGTGTGTGTGTGTGTGTGTGTGTGTGTGTGTGTGTGTGTGTGTGTGTGTGTGTGTGCGCACAAGTGTGTTTGATCGTGTATTGCTTTGTCTGCTTGATTCATGTGCATGGTACATGCATAGCCTACCTATACCTCTGTGTTATATGTGTGTGTAAGCAGTTAAAGGGGCATTTCGCCGAAAAACAACGGCAATTTATCATTCTTTTTTTGTGCACCAATTCAGAAAAACAGTAAAAACTTTCAAATAACAGAAAGTATATAAAGGTACTGAGAAGAGGCAAGAGACCCAGATGGGCCTATACGGGGCCTCAACTCATTAAATCATTGGATAGAAAAAAATAAACAAGAACAAAAGTAAAGTGAAATAAGTTCATAAAACAATTTTCATAATTTTAAGATAATAATAATGATAACAATAATAATCAAAGTAATAATAATATTAATAATAATAATAATAATAATAATAATAATAATAATAATAATAATAATAATAATAATAATAATAATAATAATAATAATAATAATAATAATAATAATAATAATAATAATAATAATAATAATAATAATAATAATAATAATAATAATAATAATAATAATAATAATAATAATAATAATAATAATAATAATAATAATAATAATAATAATAATAATAATAACAAAAACAACAACATTAATAATTAGTCTAAACAAATTAACATGAAACTGTAAAACAAAGTGGCATTAATGGTTTTATGAGATTGAAACTATTCATTTAACACTTTAATCGCCGGAAACGCCGAAAATCGTCATTGCCCGCCATGCTCATTCTGCCGAAGACGCCGTAACACGTCTTTGATATCAATATTTAAAAAATCTGTGATCGAAATCATATTTCTCCTCCGGGGACCTGAGATATACTGCTGATCTCCACTGAACTCTCTAACGGTTCAAGAGCGCCATCTGGTGGCCAATCGGCAGATCACCTAACAGGAAGTGACGCGCCAAACAGGAAGTGCTCACCCATATTTCGTCCGGGCACTCGCGATCGTTAGCAGGACTCCATCTCGACACACTGGATAATCAATCGCTCGCCCTAACTCAATAAACAACGTTATTTGGACGTATATAGTATTATACAACCTGGAAATGGTTCATCTAGATCAACATCCCATAATAGAAAACTGTCTACTCCAAGCTGATCGCCCATCGGCCCAAGGAGACTGGGGTAAGTTTCAGCGTTTATTATTACCGTGTTCAATATAAACTGCTCTGATGATCATATGACCACTAGATGAATGATATAACGTTGCCCACGGAATTATAAACGACCCCCCGCCCATCCGGTCAACATCAGATCATACGTAGTAACTTCTAGAAGTACCTCCAGTTGAAATTTTTTATCTGGCACCGATCGCTACCAAACTGTATTTGATCATCAATATAATGCATTTGGGGCTATAAATCAAGTTCTGGAGAAAGCTGCAGAAAACGATAAAAACATACTTATACTTTAGACCGTATTTTAGTATGAATATGTGAATGAAAAAGTATAACGTTGCTACACCCTGAACAATAGATATAGGACATTGAATGGGCCATAATAATGTCAATTTAGCAATAGAATTTAAAAAGGTATAGCCCTGCAAAGAAGGGGAACTTCTCCATAGACAAATAGAGCTGGCTAGGGATGGTAAATTATGAATTTAACCATGGCGATCAAAGTGTTAATAATGTATATTTAAGTTTGGATTTGAGTGATGAAATAGATGAGCAAATTTTTATTATGGGGGGTTTTGAATTCCAAATAGTAGGACCTCTAAATCTTATACTGAACTGACCTAATGTTGTGCGGAAGAAAATTACGGTGAATATTGTTTGATTGCCTTGTTGGATATGAATGAATACTGGAGTTTGATATGAAAAAACTATGGAAAACAATAGGAAATAAATCTGAATTAAAAGTGCAGTTAAACATAAAAATACATATGTGGTATTCATTAATATCAAAGATTGATAGTATTTTAAGTTGCTTAAAAAGAGGAGCAGATGGTTCATGGTGATTAGAAGTAGTGGCAAGCCTTGTGAATTTCTTTTGCAATATAAACAGTTTATGAAGAGAAGTAGGAAAAGTACAGGCCCAAATAATATTACAATATGATAAATATGGGTATATCAAAGTATAATAAATAACTAATCTCACACTTAATCCCAATGCTCTAAATAGTTTTGCACACATTCATTTAGTTATTGAGAATTAATGTATACTAAAAAAAGGATTGCAATAGGGATTGGTATTTTTCTATCTACATAATTTCATTGAGCTGTAATTATACAGCATGAGCATTCAGTGTCATTAACTCAATAACTGTCCAACTGAACATACACTGTCTCCCAAAACACATCCGTGACAACGATATATATTCGTACTGGCCAATCGCGTCTCGCTCTTCGCCATATTGAGATATACCTCATCTCCAGTACCTACTGTACTTCATTAACGAAAACAATGCACCCATGGACTTGTCCCCCTATAAGACACCGGACATGGTCACACTCGCCCTTCCTCTTTTTCGTTTTCCATCATGGACGTGCAGTGCATTCCATGAACTAGCTGTTGATGAAATGCAGAAAGAAATTGAACAATGTTGGGTTTTCGCCAGAGATTTGCCAGCCCCTGGAATCTTCTCGGCACGTTCCAACGGCGCGCCGACCCTGTCCTGGGGTTTCCTCGTCTTCTGACAGCGGATCGAGGGACGTCATGCGGCTGCTAGCTGTCGTGGCTAGGTCACGCCCAGGTAGGTTATGTGCCACTAGGCATAACAATGCTGGCGTTAGTGATGCTCGTTGTCCTGTGAGACAACTGAGTTGTGTATTGGCGCAAGGGGCAGGATGTCTGGGTAAACGTTGTCGTTTTCCCAGTTATCCTGGAGCGCGCAGCTAACGCTATGCTACGATGCTGGGTTACTGTTCTGTTTGATTCCCCGATGAGGGTTGTCTTTTTAAAAGGTCTTCCCTCTTCTTAACCATTCATGCTGACGGTCAATCGGTGTCTACTGTTGGGAGTGTTGACGGGGGCTTGTTTACCTTTTTCATGGGTGAATGGGCTGAGGCCTAGGGCTGGTGTGCTTTTTGTGAATTTATGAATGGTGTGCCGGACTGGTGGGTGGCCGGTGGGCTGTTAAGCCTATACCGTCACGGTATAGAATTAGCAGCGATTAGTAACTTTGTCGAATTGCTGTTTTTTTTGTCAAAAATGGTGTCGGGTGGCAGGGCCTTGAAGCCAGCCGACGACGAAAACATCGCGCAAGGTTTTGACGTTATTAGCTTTGACCTAGCCGCAAGCTATAACCGCAGAGAGGGCTAGGATGCTGTCAATGCGTGTTTACAGACATCTTGGTTGGATTAGTCTCCCTTTGAGGGGGTGAGAAGTTAAAAAAAAGAAATGTTCCCTCCTCAGGGCTCCCCTCTCCGCAGAGGGACTTTGGTCTTTCCGCTGGAGCGCGGGCGGTATTTGACCTAGGCCCCACACCGCCTCACACCACGCAGCCAGAGGTGAGAGCACGGCCTCGCCAGCGGCTGTGGTGAGGCCCTCAACCAGCGGCCATGTTTCCCCCGCCTGTGGTACCCTGGGCACCACAACGTCAAAAGGTGACCGCAAGGCCGACAGCCTTGGCGGTTGAGGGATCGGCTATATTAGATGAGCACGCCCCCAAAAAAACCGTCGCCGTCTAGCTGTGTGCAGCTCGCTCTCCGGTCACTCCCCCCCCCAACACCAGCGGGATAAGGGCTCTGATTTGTTTCATTTGGCTGCGGTCCGCGTGTCTTCAATGAAGCGCAAGCGGCCCCACGTTTCGCTTCTCATGGGGACAGGGGCTGACACCCAGTTGATGGCTGAGACTGGGTCTGTCCGTGAGAATTTTGTGCTGTCAAGCGGCTCCCACGCCACACGTTCTGCGTCTGTGTTTGGTTGAGCCTGGTGTTACATCTGTCAACTACAAAGGTTGTCAGCAGGGGGGCTCAAGACCTCTTGAGGCAAACAGTGCGGGTTCTCCCGACCTCGCCTTCGCCAGGCCGGGTATCACGTTAGTGCCTCCCACTCCCGGAAGACCGGCAGTGGTCTGGCAGGCGCGCGTGATTTGGATGGTAGTAATATCACTGCAGGGCTACGGTGTGTAGGAACCCACCCTATCGGGCAGTGTGGGGGCCTCACACCTTGCATGTCCAGCTGCAGAATAACTCCTCAGCGGTCCATGCTGGAGGGGTGTTCAGTGGGGGAGCTTTTGTCACCTGGTATGATGTCAGCTTCTCCCGTATCAAACCGGCCCTTTCTGTCGGGGTCCCCCCTTGGGTGCGATTGCCTCGTGGGTAGTGTCAGGGACCGATGTCCCGACTCCACGGAACGCTCTGCTCACACGGTTAGCGGGTCCAGGGTTGGCTACGCACAGCGGGCGGGACCGGGCCGCCTATTTACAGTTCCTAGCGGAGCAGTGCCAAAAGGCGGCGGGTGCGTTTTAGGAGTATCATCACATATGGCTACAGCAGTACCATATGTCGAGGTGGATGGAGAGAACGCTGAGGCGGGGACTTGTGTTTACACAACCCCACCCGTTTTCAGGTTTGGTACAGACCCTATTGTCAGAGTCACCAGCAGTGACAGCTCTGGCCAATGAGATCCAATCTCTGTGGGCGAAGCAAGCCATCGTCGTGGTCCCAAAGGAGGACGCGATGTGTGGCGTTTCCTCACGGTATTCTCTGGTGCCCGAGAAATCGGGAGGGGGGGGTGACAGACCCATGCTGGACCTGTCCCATGGAAGGTTCAGCATTTTGGACCGTCTCCCACCTGTTGAACACTGTCAGGTGGGGGCCTGGTTCTCCTCCATAGACCTGTAGGATGTGTATTCGCATCCCCGATTTTCCATCCTAGGGCTTACCTACGCTTCCTTTGCAGGGTTTAGCGTATGAGTACCAGAGGCTGCCATTCGGCTATTCTCTGGCTCCCCGCATCTTCACCAAGTGCGTGGAGACCGCACTGGGGCCTCTGCGTCGTCAGGGGTTACGAAGTGTATTCTGCCCTGGACGACGTTCCGGTCCTTGGCGGTCAAGGTAGATCGTCAGGTCTCATACCTCACCAGGGGGGTCCCCATGGGCAGCAGGCTGTCACACGTCACGGTCTTCACGACGCCTCCCTCACTGGGGGGGGGACGTGTCGGGCCAACGTAGTAGGGGGCATCTGGCAAGACCATGCTGCCCGGTCTGCGCTACATTCAATGTGTTGGAATTGAAGGCAGTCCTTCTGGTCCTCAAACAGTGTTTTGATCAGGATGGACAACACAACGTCAGCGTTGTATATCGACAGACAGGGAGGAGTACGCTCCCCCCGTCTGCACCGGGCGACGGTCGGCTGGCTATGGGCGTTCTTCATCTGCGCAGCCTGAGGCCTCTCCACATCCCCGGCAGGGTGAATGTAGGTGCAGGTGTGATGTAGCGGGGCGGTCCTCACCCTGACGAGTGGGGATTACGTCCGGACATAGTCGGGCAGGTCTGGGACCGATTCCGTGGCCGCCCGGGATTCTGTACATTTTTCCCCCCATACATCTGATAGGTCAGTTGTTGGTGCGGATATGTCGGGAGCGCAGGACCTTGATCCTGATCGCGCCGGACCGGGGCACAGCTGTGTGGTTCCCGGTCCTGATCCAGCTCTTGATAGCCCCGCCGTGGCCTGTTCCTTGGTCGTCGCAGGCCCTCTCTCAGGCACACGGGTCTCTGTGGCAGTTCCCTGTGCTGGGCCAGCCGCTGATGGTTTGGCTGTTGAGAGGGTGAGTCTGGAGGGGATGGACCCTTCTGTGGTCGACACCATCCGGAACACGCATGCTCCCTCCACTATCGCGGTTTACACGGGTAGGTGGCGTATTTCTCAAGAGTGGTGTAGAGTGGGGGGCTTGGACCCGGTGTCCTGCACCCTGGACGCTGTCCTTTCCTTCCTTCAGTCTATTTTGGATAGACTGTCGGCTTCGACGGTGAGGGTATATGCCGCGGCTATATCCTCTTGTCATGTGGGGTTTGAGGGCGTTATGTTGTTCAGCCACCCTCTTGTGAAGCGTTTCCTGCTTGGCGCTTGGCGCCTTAAGCCGGTGGAACGTTCTCTGTCTCCGAGTTGGGACCTCCAACTGGTCCTCGGCCAGTTGTCTAGGGCCCGTTTGAGCCTCTTGAACAGGCGTATTTGGAACAGCTGTCTTTCAAGACTGCATTCCTGCTGGCCATCACCTCCGCTAAGCCCGTGGGTGAGCTTTGTGCTCTCTCGGTGCGGCCTGAGTGCTTGTCTATTCGTGTCAATAGCGGTGCGACTCTGAGGCCTAATCCAATCTTCGTGACAAAAAATATCCGGAGCTCTTTTCGCTCCAGGGATATTGTGGTTCAGGCGTTTCATCCGCCTCATCACGCTGGTGAGTTAGAGGCCAGCCTTCACCTGTCGTGTCCAGTCTGGGCTTTGGGGGTTTACCTCAGCCGGACTCAGGACATCAGGGCTACCGATCAGCTCTTTGTTTGTTACGGTGGCTCTCGCGCTGGTAAGGCACTGTCCAAACAGCGCCTGTCACATTGGTTGTGTGAGGGCATTGCCCTTTGCTACACATTGGCTGGGCTGGCCCCCCCTGGGGGTGTCAGGGCACACTCCACTCGTGGGATGGCGGCCTCTGCCGCCTTGTTAGGGGGGGCCTCGGTGGAGGACATCTGTGCTGCGGCCTCCTGGTCCTCCCCGGGTCCCTTCGTTAGGTTTTACCTCATGGACATGACTGGGGGTTCTGTCTCCCAGGCGGTTCTGAGGTCTGGGACCTCCCCTTAGCAGGGGTGTGTGGGTGTGTGCCACGAGGTGATGTGTCACACGTGGTCACGCCTGTGCTGTGCGTTTTTAGGGGTCTCTAGTTCCCTCTTTTTCGCACTTTGGTGGAATTGACTGCCGCGCCCTCTTCACTAGGAAGGGCGGGTGGACAAGACACCCCTCCCCCCTGGTGGTAGGGCTTGCGGGTCCTCAGGGGGTACATTTGTTGGGCCACTCGTCTGCTCTGCCCCATATCTCAATATGGCGAAGAGCGAGACGCGATTGGCCAGTACGAATATATAACGAAAGGTTATGTATATAACCTAGTTATATGAGTACTGGCTGAGCGTCTCGCTATTAGCGCGCCCTGAGGTCCCTTGGTTGGGTTTTTCTATGATGGAAAACTTTTTCCAGAGTAAGGGCAAGTGTGACCATGTCCGGTGTCTTATAGGGGGACACTGGGGCGGGGCCTGGTCAAGTGCATGGGTGCATTGTCTTCGTTAATGAAGTACAGTAGGTACTGGAGATGAGGTATATCTCAATATGGCGAAGAGCGAGACGCTCAGCCAGTACTCATATAACTAGGTTATATACATAACCTTTAGTTTTCAGCACGGAGCATGGAGAGTGCTGTACGCCATAGGCCTTTTGAGGAATTATATTTCTTGTTGGACCTCCCTGCTTAGAGCCTTCTGATGAAGAGGATGTTTATAAAACACTTGTCATGTCAGAGAGGAATTCGCTTTGACTTCAATCTCGCTCTTGAAATCCATGCTGTTTACACAACGGTCATGAGGGAGAGCAGCCTCTGCGGCTGTGGAGCTGAGCTCATCTTCAGCTGTAGCACAGAGGTCAGTGAAACAGACACACAACAACACAGAGGCCAGTGAGACAGACACAACAACACAGAGGCCAGTGAGACAGACACACAACAACACAGAGGCCAGTGAAACAGACACACAACAACACAGAGGCCAGTGAGACAGACACACAACAACAACAACAACAACTACAACAACAACAACACAGAGGCCAGTGAGACAGACACAACAACACAGAGGCCAGTGAGACAGACACACAACAACAACAACAACAACAACAACAACAACAACAACACAGAGGCCAGTGAGACAGACACACAACAACAACAACAACAACAACAACAACAACAACAACAACAACAACAACAACAACACAGAGGCCAGTGAAACAGACACACAACAACAACACAGAGGCCAGTGAAACAAACACACAACAACAACACAGAGGCCAGTGAAACAAACACACAACAACAACACAGAGGCCAGTGAAACAAACACACAACAACAACACAGAGGCCAGTGAAACAAACACACAACAACAACAACAACAACAACAACAACAACAACAACAACAACAACAACAACACAGAGGCCAGTGAAACAGATACACAACAACACAGAGGCCAGTGAAACAGACACACAACAACAACACAGAGGCCAGTGAAACAGATACACAACAACACAGAGGCCAGTGAAACAGACACACAACAACAACACAGAGGCCAGTGAAACAAACACACAACAACACAGAGGCCAGTGAAACAAACACACAACAACACAGAGGCCAGTGAATCAAACACACAACAACAACACAGAGGCCAGTGAAACAAACACACAACAACACAGAGGCCAGTGAATCAAACACACACAACAACACAGAGGCCAGTGAAACAAACACACAACAACACAGAGGCCAGTGAAACAAACACACAACAACAACACAGAGGCCAGTGAAACAAACACACAACAACACAGAGGCCAGTGAAACAAACACACAACAACACAGAGGCCAGTGAGACAGACACACAACAACAACAACAACAACAACAACAACAACAACAACAACAACAACACAGAGGCCAGTGAGACAGACACACAACAACAACAACAACAACAACACAGAGGCCAGTGAAACAGACACACAACAACAACACAGAGGCCAGTGAAACAAACACACAACAACAACACAGAGGCCAGTGAAACAAACACACAACAACAACACAGAGGCCAGTGAAACAAACACACAACAACAACACAGAGGCCAGTGAAACAAACACACAACAACAACACAGAGGCCAGTGAAACAGATACACAACAACACAGAGGCCAGTGAAACAAACACACAACAACAACACAGAGGCCAGTGAAACAAACACACAACAACAACACAGAGGCCAGTGAAACAAACACACAACAACAACACAGAGGCCAGTGAAACAAACACATAACAACACAGAGGCCAGTGAAACAAACACACAACAACACAGAGGCCAGTGAAACAGACACACAACAACAACACAGAGGCCAGTGAAACAAACATACAACAACAACAACACATAGGCTAGTGAAACAAACACACAACAACACAGAGGCCAGTGAAACAAACACACAACAACACAGAGGCCAGTGAAACAAACATACAACAACAACAACACAGAGGCCAGTGAAACAAACATACAACAACAACAACACAGAGGCCAGTGAAACAAACACATAACAACACAGAGGCCAGTGAAACAAACACACAACAACACAGAGGCCAGTGAAACAAACACACAACAACACAGAGGCCAGTGAAACAAACATACAACAACAACAACACAGAGGCCAGTGAAACAAACACACAACAACAACACAGATGCCAGTGAAACAAACATACAACAACAACAACACAGAGGCCAGTGAAACAAACACACAACAACACAGAGACCAGTGAGACAAACACACAACAACAACAACAACACAGAGGCCAGTGAAACAAACACAACAACAACAACATAGAGGCCAGTGAAACAAACACAACAACAACAGCAACAACAACAACAACAACAACAACAACAACACAGAGGCCAGTGAGACAGACACACAACAACAACAACAACAACAACAACAACAACAACAACACAAATGCCAGTGAAACAAACACATAACAACAACACAGAGGCCAGTGAAACAAACACAACAACAACAACAACAACAACAACAACAACAACAACAACAACAACAACAACAACAACAACAACAACAACAACACAGATGCCAGTGAAACAAACACAACAACAACAGCAACAATAACAACAACAACAACAACACCAACAACAACACAGAGGCCAGTGAGACAGACACACAACAACAACACAGAGGCCAGTGAGACAAACACATAACAACAACACAGAGGCCAGTGAAACAAACACACAACAACAACACAGAGGCCAGTGAAACAAACACACAACAACACAGATGCCAGTGAAACAAACACACAACAACAACACAGAGGCAAGTGAAACAAACACACAACAACAACACAGAGGCCAGTGAAACAAACACACAACAACACAGAGGCCAGTGAAACAAACACACAACAACACAGAGGCCAGTGAAACAGACACACAACAACACAGAGGCCAGTGAAACAGACACACAACAACACAGAGGCCAGTGAAACAAACACACAACAACAACACAGAGGCCAGTGAAACAAACACACAACAACACAGAGGCCAGTGAAACAAACACACAACAACACAGAGGCCAGTGAAACAGACACACAACAACAACACAGAGGCCAGTGAGACAAACACACAACAACAACAACAACAACAACAACAACAACAACAACAACAACAACAACAACAACAACAACAACAACAACAACACAGAGGCCAGTGAAACAAACACAACAACAACAACACATAGGCCAGTGAAACACACACAACAACAACACCAACAACAACAACAACAACAACAACAACAACAACAACAACAACAACAACAACAACAACAACAACAACAACAACAACAACAACAACACAGAGGCCAGTGAGCCAGATACACAACAACAACAACACAAATGCCAGTGAAACAAACACATACCAACAACACAGAGGCCAGTGAAACAAACACACAACAACACAGAGGCCAGTGAAACAAACACAACAACAACAACAACAACAACAACAACAACAACAACAACAACAACAACAACACAGCGGCCAGTGAGACAGACACACAACAACAACAACAACAACAACAACAACAACAACAACAACACAGAGGCCAGTGAAACAGACACACAACAACAACAACACAGAGGCCAGTGAAACAAACACACAACAACACAGAGGCCAGTGAAACAAACACACAACAACAACACAGAGGCCAGTGAAACAAACACACAACAACAACAACACAGAGGCCAGTGAAACAAACACACAACAACAACACAGAGGCCAGTGAAACAAACACACAACAACAACACAGAGGGCAGTGAAACAAACACACAACAACACAGAGGCCAGTGAAACAAACACACAACAACAACAACAACAACAACACAGAAGCCAGTGAAACAAACACACAACAACACAGAGGCCAGTGAATCAAACACACAACAACAACACAGAGGCCAGTGAAACAAACACACAACAACAACACAGAGGCCAGTGAATCAAACACACAACAACAACACAGAGGCCAGTGAAACAAACACACAACAACAACACAGAAGCCAGTGAAACAAACACACAACAACACAGAGGCCAGTGAATCAAACACACAACAACAACACAGAGGCCAGTGAATCAAACACACAACAACAACACAGAGGCCAGTGAAACAAACACTAAACAACACAGAGGCCAGTGAAACACACAACAACACAGAGGCCAGTGAGACAGACACACAACAACACAGAGGCCAGTGAAACAAACACACAACAACACAGAGGCCAGTGAAACAAACACACAACAACACAGAGGCCAGTGAAACAAACACACAACAA
>NC_140168.1:203296355-203378855 GCF_963971535.1 Notolepis coatsorum | reverse complement strand
ACATAACAACAACACAGAGGCCAGTGAAACAAACACACAACAACACAGAGGCCAGTGAAACAAACACACAACAACAACACAGAGGCAAGTGAAACAAACACACAACAACAACAACAACACAGAAACCAGTGAAACAAACACACAACAACACAGAGGCCAGTGAAACAGAAACACAACAACACAGAGGCCAGTGAAACAGACACACAACAACAACAACACAGAGGCCAGTGAAACAAACACATAACAACAACACAGAGGCCAGTGAAACAAACACACAACAACACAGAGGCCAGTGAAACAAACACACAACAACAACACAGAGGCAAGTGAAACAAACACACAACAACAACACAGAGGCCAGTGAAACAAACACACAACAACACAGAGGCCAGTGAAACAGAAACACAACAACACAGAGGCCAGTGAAACAGACACACAACAACAACAACACAGAGGCCAGTGAAACAAACACATAACAACAACACAGAGGCCAGTGAAACAAACACACAACAACACAGAGGCCAGTGAAACAAACACACAACAACAACACAGAGGCCAGTGAAACAGAAACACAACAACAACACAGAGGCCAGTGAAACAGAAACACAACAACAACACAGAGGCCAGTGAAACAGACACACAACAACAACACAGAGGCCAGTGAAACAGAAACACAACAACACAGAGGCCAGTGAAACAGACACACAACAACAACACAGCACACAGCAGCAGTTGAGACACCTGCAAGCAGGGAGAAACTGGTGTGTAGCTGCTGACGATGTTGAGTAATTCCTGTATTTAATCCAATGCAAGAATGAATGATAGTCTATTATAGATACCAGAGAATGAATGATAGTCTATTATAGATACCAGGAGAATGAATGATAGTCTATTATAGATACCAGGAGAATGAATGATAGTCTATTATAGATACCAGGAGAATGAATGATAGTCTATTATAGATACCAGGAGAATGAATGATAGTCTATTATAGATACCAGAGAATGAATGATAGTCTATTATAGATACCAGGAGAATGAATGATAGTCTATTATAGATACCAGGAGAATGAATGATAGTCTTTTATAGATACCAGAAGGGGGGATCAATCGTATCCCCTGCCAGCAATAAAAATGAAAGACCAGGGGTAAGGACATGAAAAGCAGAGGTATGGAAATCCCCTCGTTCCCCAGGGAAACAGCACCCTGTGTTTATATCTTTAGGGGTCCAAGCTGGGAAGCTACTGGATCCCTATTGTATTATAATTATTCTTCCTTTTCTCCACCTCCATAATCAGAACCTGTACAAGTATTTCCATTTGTACAGCATGTTTGCGTCCACAATGCACCAAAACACAGGTCTCTGGTACTTTGTGTTCATGAATTAGCTGGGTTTGATGTGGGGGCCAGCCAGAGAGTGGAGAGAGAGAGAGAGAGAGAGAGAGAGAGAGAGAGAGAGAGAGAGAGAGAGAGAGAGAGAGAGAGAGAGAGAGAGAGAGAGAGAGAGAGAGAGAGAGAGAGAGAGAGAGAGAGAGAGAGAGAGAGAGAGAGAGAGAGAGTTGTGAAATGCTGCTATTGTGTCATGTCCCTATTGTGTGGACGATAAACCTGTGATTATTTTGTTGAATCCAACCTACTAACCCAAAAAGAAAACCTGAACACCGGCAGTGATGCTACAGATTACTTGTAAAAATTATCTGATTACTGATTACTCCTTTAAAAAGTAATCTAGTTACTTTACGGATTACTTGATGAAAGTAACTAGGTTACGAAGTCGTTGTAAGAAGGACAACAGTTTTATTTTTATTTTTAAATAATGCTTTATTGAAAGTGCATAATGTTATAAATCATGATTGGCTGCTCAGACATTTTATTTATTTTTATTTAACCTTTATTTATCCAGGCAAGCAATTAAGAACAAATTCTTATATACAAAAGCAGCCTGTCATCATGAGACGTCATCAGCCATCAGTTGCCATCAGTTGCCATCCGCAAGTCGCGCGTAACATGAATCTCTCTCTCTCTCTCTCTCTCTCTCTCTCTCTCTCTCTCTCTCTCTCTCTCTCTCTCTCTCTCTCTCTCTCTCTCTCTCTCTCTCTCTATCTCTCTCTCTCTCTCTCTCTCTCTCTCTCTCTCTCTCTCTCTCTCTCTCTCTCTCTCTCTCTCTCTCTCTCACTCTCACTCTCTCTCAAGTAGCCAAATTACACTATAAGACGAACTGGATAGTTGATTTAACTTCATGCTGAAGCAATTCTAAAATCAGCTATGAGCGTAAACATGTGTGTGTGGCTGTGTGCGTGTGTGCGTGCGCGAGCGCACGTCCCATCTCCGGTCTAGCTGACTGTAGCCTACCCCTGGCTCTCTTATCATCAGCATTATGAGATAGTAACTAAATAGTAACGCACAGCCACTTGGAAAAGTAACTGTAATCAGATTACTGGCTTGTAAAAAGTAACAAGTTAGATTACTATTTACTGAAAAAAGTTATGAGATTAGAGTAGTTACTTAGTAACTAGTTACTGGCATCACTGAACACGGGGCCTGGGAGGATTTAGGCCCCAGAGAAGGAGAGATGTGCATGCTCCCCGGCAGCTGAAGCTTGTGCGCCCTGGCATATAATGATCACCTCGTAGGAACATTCCGTGATCTTTTTTCCCCCCCTTGACTACACAAAGGTGGTGGAGTATATTATTCACACACATCCTTGTAGAGTTTGGTCTGTAGGGAGAAAGTAAGCTTTCTGAAACACACTGTGAGGTTTTGCCCGCTGCTCACCCACTCGCTCTGTTCCTTTAAGATTTTCGGTTAATTAATTGCATTCTCCTCTCCACACGCTTCTTCCTGTAGATGCTTTTTGATTGGTGCTCCCCCAACCACACGCTTGTCAATCTCATCCCACAGCTGTCACAGCTTGTCATTAAGCATCCCTTTTGCTTTATATACCCGGATTCCCCATTTAGTGTTGTTGGATCGTTCTGATATATTCTCTGCATTTGCCGTTCCTTCCGTCGCCTGCTTTTCCCTGTGCTTTGCCTCCCAGGACTCTCGAGGAGTATTCCGTTTGGACAACCCGTTCCCCGTTACGAAGCACTCGCCCTGTTTGATCTGCTCGCTTCACGCACAGCGCTATGGTGAGTTTTTGCAAGACAGTCTTTTGACTCTATCATTTTTCGTGTGTGTAATGCACTGAAGAGATCCTGTTTTTCGTTCAGACTGTCTCTCACCCTTTTTGCCTGTTTTGGATATTCACTTGGATTCATTATTGTTTGGACATTGCTCACTGTGTGTCTCACACCGAAGATTCTGTCACTTGGATTTATTGTTTGGACATTGCTCACTGTGTGTTTCACACCGAAGATTCTGTCACTTGGATTATCTGTTTGGGACAAGTCACTTCACCTGTCACCTGTCAGTTCCCAACTGTTCACTGAGCTAACCCGCTCTCTCTCTCTCCCTGTTCCGCTACCACCTCGGAGTACTGCCGGGAGGATTCTGCAGAGCGGCTCTGACGTCACGGACAGATTCCTCAAACGTAACCCCCCCGGGAGAAGCTGCAGAGCAGCAACATTCCTCACATGCTTGTTTCCCAGTTTGTTTCTGTTCTCAACCAAGTTCTTTCTGTTACTCTGTAAAATAAACAAGCCCTAGATTTTGGCTAACTCTGAAACTACTCTCTCTGTGCCGTTTGCGTTTGGGGTCGGTGTCAAACTGTTCAACATAATATATGTGTTTTAGAGCTCAGTTAATCAACGGGAGAATGAAAACATTACAGTTAGCTTGTGAGCTAATTCCTACCACTTATGATGTGTGTATGTGCTTGTGCGTAAGGAATGTCATCATTTATTTAGAGTACAGCTCAGAATGTCAGAGAGACCACAGTTGACAGGTGGGCTGACCACCCCCCGCTACTCGGAAAAGGCCATTGCGGTTAGCATAGCAGCAGGTAGGGCTAGGGTGACCAGATCAAAATTGTTCAGTCGCAGGACAGCAGCACTGCTTTTGCGGGGCAATGCGGGACACGTAGGTGAGGGAAAAAAATACATGATTTTTATATATTTTTTGCTAATTAAAATGAAAGAAATGTATTTATTATTTAAATGCCTTTATTTAATATTCGACGCCGACGGTAGGCTATAGCAGATTGTGTTATTAATCTAATGAGAACACACAGCCTGCGTTTAATTTTTTATTTGAATTTTTTTACGCATTAAACATGCCCTGGCTGGCTGGCTCGGCGAGGCTCTCTCTCTCCACTCTGTAGCCTAGACCGGCTCTACCGGACCCGGTGTCTATGGGGACAGTGGCTTCTCTCACGGTTTTCTGGACAGCTTCGGTCCCTCGCTGGCTCGCGGTGGCGGCGCATCATCATCCCCCGGTGCAAGGTCCACATCTCGCCGGAGTCATGGAGTATTATTAGCAGTGTAAAGACAGCACAACTGTCTTTCCGGTATGTCAAGTATTTGAGCCGTGCCGTTTATTAAAGTCGACGCGTAATTTGGGGGTAGAGGTGCATGTTCACGGCAGAGGGGTCGGCGGACAGGCAGCAGGCTTTTGCCCTGAGCTGGACTCAAGCGGTCTACACGGAGCTGCACGGGAGAGCAGTTCAGCACCTTGGACAGCGTGACAAATGCACCCATTTCATTGGTTGTCACTCTGTTAGACCTATACACGGCTGGCCCCGCAGGGGTAGAGGTGCGTGTTTCTTCTGACTCACTCAGTGACACTGACACACTTAATTGGAGCGAGGCATTAAATTAACAACATTTAAAAAAATAATAATAATAATTATTATTATTATTATTATTGTTTTTACCATGATCTTTGAATTGCGGGACATTGTTCTGTTGGAGCAGGACGCGGGACAAACGTCACCTTATCGGGACTGTCCCGCGAAACGCGGGACAGGTGGGCACCCTAGGTAGGGCTTAGCCCAAATGTTCGGACCTTTGTTTGTTACGTTGGTGTTCAAATCTTAATTAATGGGTTTGAACCTCCGCTTTATTATTTTATTTTTCAATTAAATGTTTAAAAAATATATATTTTACACGGAAGATATATATCAGAATGTGATATATATATATCAGAATAACACAGTACTATGTTGTGTTTACAATAATTCGAAAGTCACGCACGAACACGGGTCACAACAACACAGTCTAGTGAGATGAGGAGGGGTCCCCGACTCCCTGTCATATCAGGAAATGAATCAAACATGCAAAAAAGAGAGAGTTTAGTGACTCACACTGTGTATGCAGTGATGCTGATGCTTTCCCAGCGGAACACAAGTTACTTAACGTTACACGGGTAAGTTATGTTATGCACGTTAATTAAGCTATGCAGAGTGCAGCCTTAGCTTGCTAACGTAACATTAAGATAGGAGCAGCCGTTGGCCAACAAAGATGTTGTTTCAACAAATGTATTCACAAAATGGATTAACATCCAAATGTTATTGAAGCCTCCCGTGACCAGTACATAGTCAGTTAACCGCAGCAATGTGCGCATATGCGCTACGTTATATGCGTAAATGTGCGCTAATACTCGACAGTAGTGAACCAGAAAAAGTATTTAGGAGGACATTTTTTTTTTCATGATTAAAAACGATGGTTCTTTGGGCAGCTGGGGGTCGATCACTGGGTTGAGACGTGAGTGGAGGAGGCATTCCAGGAGCTTGAAAGGCACACATAGTAGTGAGATGGGCCGGTATCCCTTGGGGTCGTCGCTAGGCTTATTCGGCTTTGGCAGGGCAATCACCTTGGCTCGGCGCCAGATCTTTGGCAGCCTCACGCAGCAGAAACACATGGAGAGGAAGGAGCACTGCCAGTCGGTTGCCTTCTTGCCTTGGTGTTTAATGTATTCCAGGTGGATGTTGTCAACGCCTGGTGCCTTACCGGTTTTCAGCCGTGTGATGGCCTGCTCGATTTCTTGTGCTGTGAAATCGTGGGATAGGTTGGAGTCGCATCCCATCGCCCTGTGCAGCTCATGGACTCTTGCCGATGTTGTTCTGGCGAAGTCCTTGTCTGCATTTGGGAAGCGGCCGTTGCTCAGCAGTAGCGATGCGATGGAGTTTGCTGTGATGGGACACTGTGCTGTGGTTGTCGAATTGCCTGTCAGCTTGTTCATGGTCTGCCACGCCTTTCGGCTGGAGTGTGTGAAGTCGATAGATTCCACTGTCTCTGTCCATCTTTGCCTTCGTTTCTCATTCAGCCTGCAGAATAGGTTGTTCGCTGTTACGTCCCGGTCTTCACTGGTTTGAGCTTCTGTGTGGGCACGGAGTAGGTCCTCACATTCGTCATCCCAGCAGGGAACGTGCGTACACCACGGGGGATGTTGTTTTTGGCGGCAGCCAGTATCATCTTGCAGTATGAGTCATAGGCGTTGTTCAAGTTGGAGGGGCATGGGTGTGGGAGACCAGCAGCTGCCTTGTTCAGTTGTTGCGTGAAGCCTACCCAGTCTGCTTTCCGGAAGTTCCACCTTTTGGCGTCTTTTCCTTCCACAGGCTGGATCAGTGATGGTATGGTTATGAGTGATGGGCGATGGTGTGACTGGGGGAATCTGTCCAGGATACGCCTTACTGGGAGTGGTTCGTTGTTGCAACATTTTGCAAAGGCCAGGTCCGGGTTGGTTGTGCTGTTCCAGCGTGCAGAGTGGAAAGTGCGTGGCTCCTTTGGGTCATACAGGAGTGTTGCATCGACAGCCGACGCCCATTCTGTCAGGAAGTCACCATCAGCGTTGGAGCTGCTGTATGCCCAGTCTGTATGATGGCTGTTGAAATCACCAGCATATACGGCAGGGGCTGGGACATCCGGCAGGGATGTTGAGACCAACCTAATCGGAGGCGGCTTGTAGATGTTGATGATGGTAGTGTCTTGCACTTTGGTTGTAATCCATTCCACCTCTGCATCCTCTGCGGACTGTGTCAGCTGACCAGTCAATGTCGTTGTGGACGAACGTGGCTATGCCGTGATGTTTGTCGGCAGGATAGCCAGCCTGGGCATACCCAGGAAGCTTCAGGAAGTTCTTGTTTTCTGTGTGGGCCTCCTGCAGTAGAACCATGGTCACCTTGTTTTTGATGGCAATCTATTTGATGATGTTGAGCTTCGCGGTGGTGAGGCCTTCAACATTGAGCTGCATTAGCGCTAAGCCTTGACAGTTGGTGGCATTTAAATGTC
Organism: Notolepis coatsorum; assembly: GCF_963971535.1. Classification (NCBI taxonomy): domain Eukaryota; kingdom Metazoa; phylum Chordata; class Actinopteri; order Aulopiformes; family Paralepididae; genus Notolepis; species Notolepis coatsorum. The sequence goes on along the minus strand of NC_140168.1, from coordinate 203,371,687 downwards.
CCGCCTGGCCTGCAGAGGCTTGGCTTGTGGTCTGCAAACACCATAATGCTTAAAGCCTAAACACCATAATGCTTAATGCCTAAACACCAGAATGCTTACTGCCTAAACACCATAATGCTTAAAGCCTAAACACCATAATGCTTAATGCCTAAACACCATAATGCTTAAAGCCTAAACACCATAATGCTTAAAGCCTAAACACCATAATGCTTAAAGCCTAAACACCATAAGGCCTAAAAACCATAAGGCGTAATGCCTAAACACCATAATGCCTAAACAGCATAATGCTTAAAGCCTAAACACCATAATGCCTAAACACCATAATCCTTAAAGCCTAAACACCATAATGCTTAAAGCATAAACACCATAATGCCTAAACACCATAATGCTTAAAGCCTAAACACCATAATGCCTAAACACCATAATGCTTAAAGCCTAAACACCATAATGCCTAAACACCATTATGCTTAAAGTCTGAACACCATAATGCCTAAACACCATAATGCTTAATGCCTAAACACCATAATGCTTAATGTCTAAACACCATAATGCTTAATGCCTAAACACCATAATGCTTAAAGCCTAAACACCATAATGCCTAAACACCATAATGCTTAAAGCCTAAACACCATAATGCTTAAACACCATAACGCTTAATGCTAAATGCCATAATGCTTAAAGCCTAAACACCATAATGCTTAATGCTAAACGCCATAATGCTTAAAGCCTAAACGCCATAATGCTTAATGTCTAAACACCATAATGCTTAATGCCTAAACACCATAATGCTTAAAGCCTAAACACCATAATGCCTAAACACCATAATGCTTAAAGCCTAAACACCATAATGCTTAAACACCATAACGCTTAATGCTAAACGCCATAATGCTTAAAGCCTAAACACCATAATGCTTAATGCCTAAACACCATAATGCTTAAAGCCTAAACACCATAATGCTTAATGCTAAACGTCATAATGCTTAAAGCCTAAACGCCATAATGCTTAATGCCTAAACACCATAATGGTTAATGCCTAAACACCATAATGCTTAAAGCCTAAACACCATAATGCTTAATGCTAAACGCCATAAAGCTTTAAGCCTAAACGCCATAATGCTTAATGCCTAAACACCATGATGCTTAATGCCTAAACACCATAATGCTTAAACACCATAATGCTTAATGCCTAAACACCATAATGCTTAATGCCTAAACACCATAATGCTTAATGCTAAACGCCATAATGCTTTAAGCCTAAACGCCATAATGCTTAATGCCTAAACACCATGATGCTTAATGCCTAAACACCATAATGCTTAAACACCATAATGCTTAATGCCTAAATACCATAATGCTTAATGCCTAAACACCATAATGCTTAAAGCCTAAACACCATAATGCTTAATGCTAAACGCCATAATGCTTAAAGCCTAAACACCATAATGCTTAATGCCTAAACACCATTGTTAAAGTTAGAGGTTATATGTAGGATTGCAAGTAACTGTCTAACTGTACATAACTGTTTCCACTAGAGGGCGCTATAGGCGGAGCCGCTAATGCTACCGCCAGGGGGAGGGTATTTAAGGAGATGTCTCCTCCCCCTCTATCTCTTCCCCATCTACCTCTTACGGAGAGGAGACCTCATGTGCTGCTGTACTATGAACCAATGCAAATAATAAACCACGCCGATTAAGGGCTCATGGTAGAAACCATGCCTCATGAGTATATTATTGTCGCCCCATAGCCAATTCTGTCAACAGGTTATGGGCCCAGCTCTCGCAGGGGCGAAATAATAAAGGGTCGCAAGTTTAGCTGAAGTATAGGCTAGGTTAGCACCGGGAGCACCGCGTGGCTAGACGCTAGGCCAACAAGAGCTAAAGCTACGGCCACCATCAAAAGAGCAACATCGAATCCAACACGATGATCCTGCGCGTCAAGAGGAAGTGGGGCACCGACCCCACCGACACGCTGCTGCTGGCGGGCAAGCGGAACCGCCCGGAGAGCAGCGTGCAGAGCCCCGGGGAGGCGGCACCGGGGGAGACGGAGCCTGCTGAGCCAAACGGAGGCGACGGAGGAACCCCGTCTTAAAAACTCGTGGCGACAAAAGGAAGGAGCAAATGGCCCTCATTCAATGGAAAGGCAGAGGATTATGAGCTCTGGGAAGAGCGCATGTTATGCTGCATGCACGGTGTGGGACTGAAGACGACGATCTTGAGGGCCCCCACGGGAGACCTGACAGTTAGTACCACTGCTCGACAACACAAGCTTGGGGCTGATATTCCGCGACACTAAAGACAAAGGCAGAGAAAGCCTGGGAGTGTTGAGAGAGCATTATATCGGGCAAGGAAGACCCCGAGTTGTGGCCCTCTACATAGCACTAACAGCACTGAAGAAGGGGCACACCGATACTGTGACCGAATACGTCATCAGAGCTGAGCAGATCATTACGGCATTGAATAGTGCAGGAGAAGCACCAAGCGATGGGCTAATGATGGCGATGGTGATGAGGGGACTACCGGAGCTGTACAAGCCGTTCACACTCCTGGTAACTCACAGTTCAGCGGACATGACGCTGGGAAAGTTCAAGGCCAAGTTACGAAATTTCAAGGCCTCAGAAGATATCCACCCCGCCGCCGCAGAGGCGGGAGAGAGGGTGCTGAAGGCCCGAGCGACGCTGAGGGAGAAGACCAGGCCCACGACGGAGCTGGCGTGTTGGTGATGCGGAGAGAAAGGCCATCGGAGAGGTAACTGCACAAGGACTGTCTGGTGTGGCTTCTGCAAATCCACGGGGCACACAGACAGAGCGTGCATGAAGAAACGCGACCAGAGCGCGCGATACGCGCATGGACAAGATGGCGGCCATGGACAAGATGGCGTCGACGGTCGACATGAGACGAATCGAGGCGACGCCCGGAGAGTAGCGGGACAAGAGGGCTTCATCCCTGGGGCGCAGACAGCGTACGTCACCAGGCCAACGCAGCTGCAGCAGGCCCAAAGGAAGAGACTGATCGTGGACACAGGTGCGTCGTCCCACGTCATCAACGACAGGAGTCAGTTCAAGAACCTTGACAACACTTTCCACCCGGAGAAACACAGCATGGAGCTGGCAGACGGGAAGCGCACCTACGGTTTGGCGCAAGAAAGAGGAGACGCACAGGTATGCCTCATAGACAGTGAGGGGCGCCGGCGTACAGTGACAATTTAACATAGAGGTGTACCAGAGAATGTATTATCTGCAAACAGAGTGTAATGACAACGACAAGTGTAATGATAATAATGATATGTGTAACGTGACTGTCAGTCACGATATTCAGACATGGCATGAGATTGTGGGTCATTGTAATTACGAGGATTTACTGAAACTGCAAGCGGTTGAAGGTGAAAAGCGTAGACCTGACAAAGAATGTGTAGTGTGCATAAAGGGGAAGTTTACTCAATCGAGAAACAGAAATCCCACAGAAAAAGTAAAGGTACCACTTGCGCTAGTTAACACAGATCTAGCCGGCCCAGTAAGAAACGCGTCCATAGGAGGCTTTAGATATGTACAGTATTTTACAGATGTGTGTAGAGGGGCAGTGTTTGTTTACTTTCTCAAAGCAAAGAGTGACACACTCCAGGCCACGGAGAAATTCCTGGCAGACGTAGCCCCTTATGGTAACATAAGATGCTTGAGGTCCGACAACGGAACCGAGTTCACAAATAGACAGTTCCAATCACTGTTGAGAAGGAACAAGATCAGACACGAGACTTCATGTCCATATTCCCCACACCAGAACGGAGTGGCAGAGAGGTAATGGTGCACTCTTTTAAAAAATGGCTAGGTGTAAGCTGGTAGACAGTAACTTACCTAAGAGTCTATGGCATTATACGGTGCAAGAAGCCGCTTACACCAGAAACAGGTGCTTTAATAAGCACACGGGCACCACCCCGTATACAGCACTGACAGGAAAGAAGTGTAATCTAGCTAGGATGCACCAATTAGGATCAGTGTGTTATGCTCACCTGCAGGACAGAGGAAAGCTTGAGTCCAGATGTGAAAAAGGACTCTTTGTAGGGCACAACAAAGGAAGCCCCGCTTTCCTAGTTTATTATCCAGGTAAAGGGGGAGTGCAGAAACACAGGCTAGTCAAGTTTGTCACAAAGACAACATGTGAGAACGAGACACAGACAGAGGAGCCAGAGCTGGACTCCAGAGTAAGGTGTGAAGAAACAGAGACACCTCAGCCCAGTGTACTTAGCACAGTCATGCAGACAGACAGTCAGCAACCCCCAGAGGGCGATGACGAGGAGCACCCGAGGGTGACGTCACATGCCCCAAGTAGTGGGAGCTATCCCTCAAGGGAACACAAACCCCCAAAGTATCTGACAGACTATGACCGGAGAGAAAGTGACGAGGATGACAGTCATATCAACAGAGATCACGTGACGCCGTCGTGTCACGTGAGACTAAGAAGTGGACCGACGAATCAGAGGCCACGCTCAAGGACGTGCTTGCAGACACGGATTGGGATATGTTCATAGGAAGTGCCAGTGACGTCAGTGAACTAGCAGACATAGTGGTGTGCTACATAACAACAATAGCTGATGGTATTGTCCTCAGGAAAACGGTGCGGATTTTCCCAAACCAGAAACCGTGGGTGGATAGCACTATTAGAGCAGCTCTGAACTCTCGTACCACCGCCTACAACCTGGGTAGAGAGTCAGGAAACATGGAGGAGTATAAGGCTTCAGTCTATACTCTACGCAAAGCAGTCAAACTTGCTAAGAGGACATATGCTGCTGACATAAACTGGAGACACAAATGGCACAAAACGACACAAGAGGATTATGGCAGGGACTGAAGTCAATAACTGACTATAAAGTCAGCGCCCCGTCAATGGGGAGCGACGACGCCTCCCTCGCGGACAAGCTCAACACCTTCTACGCTCGGTTTGGTGTAGACAGTGGCGCTGCTGGCTCTCCGGCTAGTGACGTCACTGGCGCGCCGGCTGTTGTGGAGGGGGGGGGGCAACCGCGAGGGGGGGGGGACGCTCTCTCGTTGTCGGAACACAGTGTGAGAAGAGCATTTATGCAGGTGAACACCAGGAAGGCTGCTGGCCCAGATGGCATAACAGGACGTATACTCAAGACCTGTGCCAACCAGCTGGCCCCTGTGTTCACCGTCATATTTAATCAATCACTGGCGGAGTCAGTGGTCCCTGCCTGCTTCAAGAGGTCTACCATCATCCCTGTGCCGAAGAAACCCTCCCCAGCATGTCCAAATGACTACAGACCGGTGGCACTCACCTCTGTGGTCATGAAATGTTTCGAGAGGCTGGTCAAGGACCACATTTGTGCCTCCCTCCCCAGTGATATGGACCCTATGCAATTTGCATACAGGACAAACAGGTCCACCGACGACGCGGTCTCCCAGGTAGTGCACAGCACCCTCTCGCACCTTGACCGTCAGAAGGGGGGCTATGTGAGACTGTTGTTCATTGACTACAGCTCAGCGTTCAACACCATAGTCCCCACCAGACTGGTGGACAAGCTGATCGAGCTAGGTCTGAGCTCCGCCCTGAGCGCCTGGGTACTGGACTTTCTGAGCGAAAGACCCCAGGCGGTCAGGGTGGGGGGTCAGACCTCCAACACCATCACCCTGAGCATCGGGTCCCCCCAGGGCTGTGTTCTGAGCCCCCTGCTGTACTCACTCTACACACACGACTGTGTGGCCAAGTTCAGCTCCAACTCCATAGTGAAGTTCGCAGATGACACGGTGGTGGTGGGGCTGATCTCGGACAACGACGAGAAGGCCTACCGGGAGGAGGTGGAGGTACTGGAACGCTGGTGCCAGGACAACAGCCTGCTCCTGAACATTGGCAAAACCAAGGAACTGATCGTGGATTATAGGAGAGGACAGCAGGAGACACACACACCACTGATGATAAACGGGGCTACCGTGGACAGGGTGAGCAGCTTCAAGTACCTGGGGGTCCACATCTCAGAGGACCTGACATGGTCAACACACATAGGCACAGTAGTAAAGAAGGCGAAACAGCGTCTCTACCACCTGAGACAGTTAAGGAAGTTCAGAGTATCGGGGAAGATACTCCAGTCCTTCTACTCAGGAGCTGTAGAGAGCATCCTGACCGGAAACATCACTGCCTGGTATGGAAACAGCACGGCACAGGACAAGAATAATAATAATAATTTAGGACCTGCTCCGAGGTCACCATTTGGCACACATGCGAACCATGCATACAATGCGTATCTGCGATTAACCCATCCCGTCGTCCTTCCCCCCCAAGGGCAGCCGGGAGCAGACAGGCGCCACGTGAGCCGCGCCAGGGGACCAATCCAAGTGCTCCTGTCCGTCTTCGTCAAGGACGCCACAGCGTTAGCGATCTTGTTGTTGTGCATGTTTTTCCATTGGGTTTATCTTATCGGGGGGGAAACCCTTGCGAGCACGGGGAGAACATGCAAACTCCACACAGAAAGGCCTGGGAGATACCCCACCTGGGTAACTGGCATCATGGAAACCTGGTCCCCAAGCGGGATTCGAACCCTGGACCTTCTTGCTGTGAGGCGACAGTGTTAACCACTACACCACCGTGCAGCCCTACAGAAAGTGGTGCGCTCAGCCGAGCGTACCACGGGTATTGCACTACCCCCCCTGCAGGTTCTATACAACAAGAGGTGCAAATCCAGAGCCTGCAGGATAATGAAAGACCCTCACCACCCCAATAACAGCCTGTTTCAGCTGCTGAGGTCAGGCAGACGCCTGCAAATCCCAGCTACTAGGACAGAGCGGCTTAGGCTCAGCTTCTTCCCCCAGGCCATCAGAGCCATGAACAATGTACATTGAGTGCTCAGAACATTGAACTGTCCACACACAAGCACACATGAACACACACACGACACGCACACTGTGCACGCTCACACACGAGCAGCCACTTAACACTTTAACATGAGCGGGCACACACTCATGTCGCACACACGCACACTTATGGCCAAAGGAAAGGACACTTTAAATTAGAATAACAGGAACAGTGTATTGCACTACCAAAGCTAACTAGCATGTCACACATGCGCTGTAAATAACTATGTACAGATACCGAGATGTCACTCCATGTTACCTGCTATCTGCTACTGCACAATGTTGTTTCTTCTTTTGATTCTATTATATGTACCACTGTATTGCACATCGTTGCGGGCAAGACCACCCGCATTTCATTGTATACCTGTATGCCGTGACAATTAAAACTCTTGACTTGACTTGACTTGAGTACACTTACCACCATTGATTACTGCTACAGAGTAGTCAGTGGGGTACCTCAGACCTTTAAAGAGGCCATAGTGTCCCCTGAATCAAGTAAATGGGAGAGAGCAATGGATTAGGAGATGAGGTCCCTAGAGCAGTGGTTCCCAACCTTTTTTGAGTACTGTACCACCAAAGCATTTCAAGCCAACCAAAAGTACCACCTACTACGCAATCAATCGTGGTGATGCCCAGGATGTATAATTAATAAATTAATAGTCTATATATTGTGGCAGACGGGCTGTGTGTGTGTGTGTGTGTGTGTGTGTGTGTGTGTGTGTGTGTGTGTGTGTGTGTGTGTGTGTGTGTGTGTGTGTGTGTGTGTGTGTGTGTGTGTGTGTGTGTGTGTGTGTGTGTGTGTGTGTGTGTGTGTGTGTGTGTGTGTGTGTGTGTGTGTGTGCGTGTGTGTGAGACCTGGATAAAGTCACATGGTCACACAGTTTGGCAGTTTATTGAAGTAAAGCTTTAGTTCTGAGACACCATTCACCATGGATAGCCACCAGCCACCATGACAGCACAGAGCAGTGTATAGTCAAATCGGCACATACATTAAAATTGGCATGGCGGCCGATACGTGGCACAACGGCCCTACATTAAAATTGACATGGCGGCCCATCCTGTGTGTGTGTGTGTGTGTGTGTGTGTGTGTGTGTGTGTGTGTGTGTGTGTGTGTGTGTGTGTGTGTGTGTGTGTGTGTGTGTGTGTGTGTGTGTGTGTGTGTGTGTGTGTGTGTGTGTGTGTGTGTGTGTGTAGCTACGGTGAAACCTGGGAGTGGAAGAAGGAGAGAAGTGATGAGGAGAGATAGAGAAGAGGAGATTTTTGCGACAATTAATGTGATACTTAAATCATATATTCAATCATAACTAATCATATAAATTATAATAGCCATTGTTTAAAGACTAAAAAAAAGTTAGTAACTCACCAATTAATGTGACACTTGAGCCTGTCATACAAGCTAAGAACAGTTGTGTCTTTACCTTGAAGAGAGAGATTCAGCTGGTTGAGTTTGCTGAAAATGTCAGAGAGGTTTCCCAGCCGAGCTACCCAGTCTGTGTCGTCGAACATCGCCACAAGGGGGTGTGTGTGCTCAGACAGAAATGCCCTCACTTCATTGCGCAGCTCGAACAGCTGCTCGCTGTAACGTCTTCCCTCGGGATAACCGTCGGTGTAAAGCAGGAGTTGTTTATGTTCTGACCCACCGTCTTCACAAAGTGACTGAAACAGTCTATGATTCAAAGGCCTGGACTGTATGAAGTTGATCACTTTTACGGCATCATTCAAAACATCATTTAACTCTGGACTCATTCTCAGCTAGTGCTGAGATGTAACGTCAGGGGTTACCTTTTTTTTACGTAAATCCATTTACTCTGTGCACACATGAGAGCAGTATTTCCAATCTAGCTTGTGTTGAGAGAAAAAATTGTCAATAACGTTAAAAACGTCGAGTTCAGTAGTTCTCCCCGTGAGTTTCTTGCAAAACAGAATGTGCTCGTTCATCTCCAAAGTGTCTTTGTAATGCACAGACGCAATCAGTTGTGCTTCCCCACTGACATCCGTCTATTCATCCAACTGCAAAGCGAACATAATTTATATGCTTTACATTGTTTCTGGATGAACCAGCTCGACTCAGCCATTGATCCATAATGATTTTTATCTCAATAAACACCAGCGCATTCACTTGATAGGATGTTGTTTTGCTAGCCACTACAATGATGATAATTCAGAGTTTTTTTTTCTTCAATGATGAACACCTGACAGCTGACAGACAGTCCGGCGCCGGCGGGCGGGAAGCTGAACTCAGCGCCAATAATAATATAATTATAGCCAGCAAATGATTACTTAATTTGAATGCCCCCAATTTTGGTTACGGGGCTCAGAGCAACAGTCAGTCAGAGAAGAGCGCTATATAAATCCAATCCATTATTATTATTATTATTATTAGAAACCATGCCTCATGAGTATATTATTGTCGCCCCATAGCCAATTATATCAACAACCATAATGCTTAAACGCCATAATGCTTAATGCCTAAACATCATAATGACTGTTCCACCCCTTAGAGTCGGTACCGACCCCAAAATGACATTATGATCATAGATCCATATTTTTCAGAGTGATGCAAAAAAAAATCGATTTTAAAATCAAACGTTTTCAAGTATTGACATCACTAACATGTCAAAAAAGCATGTAGAATGTATATTATCATCAATACGTTAGTTTAGCAATAGGTTAAAAGTGCCATAAGATAGTTTTAAGTTTTCGATTTTCGATCGTCTAGCCAAGCCGGAAACCGGAAATGGATATTTTGAACCATGGGAATTGTAGTCTTTTTGCAGCCATTTTGTAGAGGACATGCATAGCTGTCGACCGCGTGATTACGAAACCTAGCCGCATTTCTCGGAGACGCTCTCTGATTGGCACTGACTGATGCTCTCTGATTGGCCACTGACGCGTTTGCCCAATCCGTGACAAGCTGTGTCTTTGCCCATTTCCACGTCAAACAGCCTGCAAACTACCTGGCGTTCTATCGCCATGCTCTAAGACAAACTCTAACCTTAACCAACTTCGAAAGAGTGCCTATAATCTTAACCGTCGAAAGAACTTGCCGTCACGCTCTAAGACAAACTCTAACCTTAACCAACTTCGAAGAGTGCCTAAGCTTAACCAGTGTAGAAACAGGCGTCGGCCAATCAGAGAGCGTCTCCGAGAAATGCGGCTAGGTTTCGTAATCACGCCTGTCGACCAGCTGTGGTGGTTCAAAGTTCAGCGTTCTGAATAAATCAAATCAATAATTGTTATGATTCGCGATAATAAGCCACAAAAGGTAACGTTTTTGACAAATATTGAAAGGCAGTTAGTTTTCTCCTCCCTATTGTTAGCATGTAGGAACAATTCAATCTGAAATTAGTTTCAAAACGGTTGCACTGTGGGGAAAATAAAAAAGTACACTAGATTACAGTAGATATCATTATCTGTTTTTATGCACGCCTGGTGATACTAAATCCAAATTGAACTCAGGCATTTGAAAGATAATATATGTATATATATATATATATAAATGTGCGAATTGGCTATAATAAGGTAATGTATAAGCATCTATTCTATATTCTATAATAATATTTCAAATTGCATTGGTCCGGATGGGAGAATTCAGCAATGTATCTACAGAACCTTCGGTTTTATCATCTTCCCTATATTAATTTCCTTAGATCTTTTGTACACATGATCTCAAGAGGGTACTGAACAAGATCAGTGGCAGTTTTTTAAGTTTGGTCATTATTATCATGGTGTTATTCACTGTCAAAGATGCAAAGAAAAATCATAATTCATATTCTTCTTTGTTTCATCACAATTTAAGCAAGCCTAGTAATAGACACAATATTTCTGACACTGTGAATACATTCCCTGACGTCCATAGATGTACCTAGATACCAAGAATATGCAAATAGCTCTTGTGGAAGTGGAGCAATATTCCATTTACCTAGGTATATATTTTATGCAGATTTTCACATTGTGTGCCTAAACACCATAATGCTTAAAGCCCAAACACCATAATGCTTAATGCCTAAAGGCCACCATAATGCTTAATGCCTAAACGCCATAATGCTTAAAGCCTAAACACCATAATGCTTAATGTGTGAGAACTGGAGTCTGGAGCACAGCCCAATTGCCGAATACACAAGAAGAGAAAGGGAGCGGTTTCAAGGGTGTTTAATTGAATTGAGCAACACAGGAATTGGGGGGGAAAATAGAACGGGGTTAATGTTCTGTCCTGTGGCTGCCACGGCGGCAGTGAGCGAGCAAGCGGTCCTGGTGCTTGTCGGGGGAGCTGCTGGGGGGGCAGCGGGTGAATAGGGGTTCCTCTCGGGACCAGGTGACGTCCAGACAGGGACGCTGGAGCTGCTGGGTGGCAGCGGGAGATAGGTGTTCCTCTCGGGAACAGGTGACGTCCAGACAGGGACGGCGGTCCTTTGGGGCACAGGAGAGAAACGGGTTAGAGTAAGCCAATACACGGAGGGTATCTAGCAGTAGAGCTTGTGGCAGAGACGTCGTACCTGGGCAGTGGTAATTAATACCACGACAGCTTCTGGTCAGCGTCGAGGTGTAGATATAGTCCCCTCATCAGGGGAGGATAGGGTGCAGCTGGGGAGAGTGGTGTGCTTGCCCGTGTGTGAATTAGGGGGATGGAATACAGCTGGGTGAATGAGGGTGAAGGAAGGGGTGACTGAAGAAAAAGAGGATGATGAGGAGTGCGCAGTGGATAGAGAGGGGGATGAAGAGGAGCGTGTGGAGGACGTGAGGGGAAAAGGAGGGGGAGTGAAGTAGGCCCGTGCTGTGATTATGACAGGACCCCCCCCTCGACGGGCGCCTCCCGGCGGCCCAGGCTTGTCAGGGTGAGCCCGATGAAAGTCCTGGACGAGAGTTGGGTCCAGGATCATTGGCCGGGAGATCCAGCTCCGCTCCTCCGGGCCGTAGCCCTCCCAGTCGACCAGGTACTGGAAGCCGCGTCGCCGCACGACCAGCAACTCCCGGACCACGTAGGCCGGGTGGTCGTCTATCACCAGCGGAGGAGGGGGCTCTGGAGCAGGGGGAGACAGGGGACTGGAGACCACCGGTTTGAGCTTGGAGACATGGAAGGAAGGGTGAATGCGCATATGGGGGGGGAGCTGGAGCTTGACAACAGAGGGATTAATGAGGGACAGGACCTTGTAGGGCCCCACGAAACGGGGGGTTAGCTTTCGTGAGACGGATTTGAGAGGCAGGTCCCGAGACGAGAGCCATACCATCTGACCTGGTACATAGGCGGGAGCCGGGGTCCGGTGGCGGTCGGCGAAACGCCGGTTCTGGTCCGCAGTCCGGAGCAGCGCAGCACTCGTCTCCTCCCAGATCGTCCTGCAGCGACGGAGATGGTCCTGCACCGATGGTACGGCGATCTCCTCTTCCTGGGCAGGGAACAGCGGGGGTTGGTAGCCCAAAGATGACTCAAAGGGGGACTGACCTGTGGCCGCCGAAGAGAGGGAATTGTGGGCGTATTCCACCCACGGCAGGAAGGCGCTCCAGCCGGAGGGGTCCCGGGCTGTCACGCAGCGGAGTGCGGATCCCAGGTCCTGGTTGGCCCGCTCCGACTGGCCGTTGGTCTGAGGGTGGAACCCGGAGGAGAGGCTGACCGTGGCCCCCAGAGCCTGACAGAATGCCCTCCAGACCTGGGATATGAACTGAGGGCCTCTGTCGGAGACGATGTCAGCTGGGATCCCATGGAGCCGGAAGACGTGGAGTAGTGATACCATCAGGTCAGCAGTCTCTGCAGCAGAGGGGAGTTTGGGGAGAGCAACGAAGTGCACAGCCTTTGAGAAACGGTCAACAATGGTGAGGATGGCAGTGTTACCGTGTGAGAGGGGAAGGCCGGTGACGAAGTCCAGGGCGACGTGCGACCAGGGCCGACCGGGGACTGGGAGTGGACGAAGGAGTCTGGCGGGCGGTCGGTGGGAGGCCTTCGCACGAGCACACACGGTGCACGCCAGGACGAAAGCGCGGGTGTCCTCTCTCATGGTGACCCACCAGAAGTGCCTCTTCAGCAGAGATAGTGTCCGGTCGATCCCCGGGTGGCACGCAAACCGGGAAGCGTGAACCCACTCGAGCACCTGGGAGCGGACGAGGTCAGGGACAAAAAGCCGGTTAGGTGGACCGTTACCTGGGTCCGGCTGGGCACGCTGTGCCTCCCTGACGACGGACTGGATCTCCCAGGTGGCGGTGGCCACCAGACAGGAGGTAGAGAGGATAGTGTCGGGGTGTGTGGACCCCTCCTCAGGGACGAACTACCGGGAGAGGGCGTCTGGCTTGGTGTTCTTGGAACCAGGCCGGTAGGTCAGGGTGAAGTTAAACCTAGCGAAGAACAGCGCCCAGCGAGCCTGGCGAGAGTTCAGGCGCTTGGCCGTTGAGACGTAGGCGAGGTTCTTGTGGTCCGTCCAAACCAGGAAGGGGACCTCCGATCCCTCCAGCCAGTGCCTCCATTCCTCCAGGGCTAGCTTGACCGCCAGGAGCTCCAGGTTCCCGATGTCGTAGTTGACCTCGGCTGGGGTTAGGCGGCGTGAGAAAAAGGCGCAGGGGTGCAGCTTCTGGTCGGTGGCAGAGCGCTGGGAAAGAACCGCCCCTACTCCGGTGCAGGAGGCGTCCACCTCCACCACGAACTGGCGGGACGTGTCCGGCTGGACGAGGATGGGAGCGGTGGTGAAGCGCCGGCGCAGCTCGGCGAAGGCGAAGTCCACTGCGTCGGACCAGACGAAGGTCACCGAAGGCGAGGTGAGTTGGGTGAGAGGCGCCGCGACCAGGCTGTAGTCCCTGATGAAGCGCCGATAAAAGTTGGCGAATCCCACGAAGCGTTGGAGCTGTTTAACGTTGGTGGGACGGGGCCAGTCGGACACCGCTCTGATCTTCTCGGGGTCCGCCCGGATCTTGCCGCCCTCTATGATGTAGCCAAGGAAGCCGATGGAGGAGATGTGTGTTATATCTCGTCTGGTAGTATAACAAGGAATCATCACAGACACCGAGGTACTCAGTAACGAGGCTTTATCTTGATAGCAGGTAAAAACCATAACAACACAGGTGCGCAATCACCACGTACATATACAGGGCGAGTACGGCGATCGCCCTGGGACAAACCCAACCCAATACATAACATCTCCTCCCCACTTAGCATAATGGTACCCCTAAGTTGCAACAGCCCGCATGGCAATACAACATCATAATAATATATATTTTTTTCTTTTTCATTTGCCCGGTCAACAACATTCCAAAAAATCTAACAGTCCACTCTCCCCCTTTCCCATTTTGGACACAGACTTTTTTTTCTTTTTTTTACATTTTTTTTTTTTTTTTGTATAAGTCTTTCATTTAGGTAAGTCTATAGATCCAAACGAATGGGTGGCCGCCGTTCCCGACTTGGATATCGGCGGTCACCACTGTCCATTTGTGGCGTCGGTGGCATGGACTTTGGTGCCGGGGTGTCGGCGTCATCATCACCCTCCTGGGTGGGTGAGGCCACTGTAGCTCTTCCAGGGAAGGCAAGTCAATTGACACCGGCTGCATAGTTGGAGTGTCATTCAAAAACACCTCTGTAATTCCAGCAGTGGATTGGGGTTCCCTAGGGGTCTCTACACTCCCCAATAACTGCTCTGTGTACCGTTTCCACACCAGATCGCTGTCTGTCTGTACTGTATAGGACAGCGGTCCTGTCTGTCGGACTACAGTGGCGGGCACCCACTTCGGTCCACGATGGTAGTTCCGTGCCAGTACGTGGTCACCAGCACTGAAAGCCCTGGTCTTGGCTCTCAATTCTCTTCTTCTTACTTGCTTATCCTGTTCATGCCACACAATTTCTGCTTCCTCTGGTGGTCTGAGAAGATCCAGGTTGGTGCGCAGCGGTCTCTTAAGGAGCAGTTCTGCTGGGGATGCCTTGGTGGTTGCGTGTGCGGTGTTCCGGTAGGTTAAGAGGAAACCGTGAAGGCGTTGGTGGAGACTACCTTGTCCCTGTGACGCCTTTAGGCTGTGTTTCAAAGTCTGCACAAATCTCTCAGCTAACCCATTAGTTGCTGGGTGGTAGGGTGCAGATCTAATGTGTTTAACTCCGTTGACCTTTAAGAAAGTGTCCATCTCCTGAGAGATAAATTGGGGCCCATTGTCACTCACCAGTTGTTCTGGACACCCGAAACGGCTAAACATTTCCCCCAGTTTCTTAATGGTCCTCTCAGCCGTTGTGGATTTCATTATTGCCACTTCGGGCCATTTGCTGTGGGCGTCTACCGCCACAAGGAACATTTTCTCTTCGTACGGCCCAGCAAAATCAACATGTAGCCGTTTCCATGGCTCACTTGGCCACTCCCAGGGGTGTAGTGGTGCCGGCTGGGGTGCATTACGGACCCGCTGACAGGCGGGGCATGTCTTAGCCTTTTCTTCGATGTTGCTGTCCAGCCCGGGCCACCAAAAATAGCTACGTCCGACCTCTTTCATACGGACCATGCCACAGTGTCCCGTATGAAGTTGTTGTAGCATGGACTTACGCAGCGAAGGAGGGATGACCACTCTTCTTCCCCAGAGCAGGCACCCAGCTTGAGTCGACAGTTCATGTTGTCAAGAGATGAAAGGCTTGAGCTCGGGTGTGTCCTTCATTCTCCCCCCCTTTACGATGGAGTCCATTACTTGTGAAAACACTGGGTCATTCCTAGTGGCCCTCCTCACCTGTTGCGCGGTGACTGGTGCATTCTCCACTTGACTGAAATAAAAGATGTCAATCTGACCCGGGCCTGGCTTTGACACGGGTAACGGTAGCCTGGAGAGGCCGTCTGCGTTACCATGCAATTCTGACTTCCGATATTTAATTGCATAGTCATGGGCAGACAAGAGCAATGCCCATCTCTGCATCCTGCTCGCTGCGAGCGGTGGGATGCCCACATGCGGACCTAGTATGGTCGTGAGTGGCTTGTGGTCGGTCAGGAGTGTGAACCGTCTCCCGAAAAGGTACTGGTGAAATTTTCGTATGCCGAACACGATGCTTAGTGCTTCACGCTCTATTTGAGCGTAATTTGATTCAGCCTTGTTCAGTGTTCTGGACGCAAAAGCAATGGGTTTCTCTACCCCATCCAGCATGATATGGGAGATAACCGCCCCTACTCCGTATGGGGATGCGTCACAGGCCAGCTGTATCGGCAATGCCGGGTCAAAGTACGTTAAGGCCTCTGACCTCAGCAGCGTCTCTTTTGATGCTACGAAAGCCTTCTGACACTCCTCAGTCCAGGCCCATGGCTTCTCCCGACAGAGCAGTTGGTGCAGCAGCTTCAGCGCTGTCGAGAGACCCTTCATGAATCGTCCATAATAGTTCAGTAGTCCCAAGTATGAACGGAGTTGGGCCACATTTTGGGGGGCAGGAGCCTCCACAATGGCCTTAGTCTTTGAAGGAGCCTTGTGCAGCCCTGCAGCGTCAATTACATGGCCGAGGTATTCGATGGAAGACTGAAAAAATTCACATTTCCCTTTGTGGACTCTCAGTCCATAATCCTGCAGCCTCTGCAGGGTCTCATCCAGGTTCTGAAGATGGTCTTTGTCATCCTTCCCCGTCACCAGGATATCATCTAGGTAGCATTGTACCCCAGGCAACCCACACAAAATCTGATCCATCGCCCTTTGGAACAGAGCAGGGGCTGAGGTTATCCCGAATGCCAACCGACAGTACCTGAACAACCCTTTGTGGGTGTTAACCGTCAGAAACTTTCTGGAGTCTTGATCCACGTGCATCTGCAGGTACGCATGGCGGAGGTCAATTTTACTGAATTTCTGGCCGCCAGACAGGCCAGCGAACAAGTCCTCGATAAGAGGCAAGGGGTATTTCTCCACTTCCAGCACTGGGTTCAATGTAGTCTTGAAATCACCACATACCCTTATTTCCCCATCCTTTTTTACAATGGGCACGATGGGGGTACTCCAATCGCTGACGCTAACTGGCTCCAGCACCCCACTTTTCACCAGAGCATCCAGTTCCTCCTCCACCTTGGGCCTGATGGCGTAGGGCACTGGCCGCGCTTTCAAGAACTTAGGTGTGCTGCCTGGTTTAACTCTCAGCTTCACCGTAATGTCCTTCATGCTTCCGAGCTCCTTTTTAAAAACATCAGCATGTTTCTTAAGAACTGCGGGTAACCCTGTGTCCCCCTGTGTCACCAGTCGCACCGCGGGCCAGTCCAATTGTATTTTCTCCATCCACGCCCGTCCCAGTAAGGAGGGGTAGTCGCCATGCACCACATAGAGTGGTAGTTTAGCGTGCTGTCCGCTCAGCTCCACTTTGACCTCTGTGACCCCTTTTAGGGCCACCGCTTCTCCGGTATATGTCTTCAGCACCACTCGGGCTGGCCGCAGTGGTAGGTGTTTCAGTGTTTGTCGATACACTCTGTCTGACACCAGTGACACCGCCGCGCCGGTGTCTATCTCCATACGCACTGGTTTCCCCTCTAGCAAAGGTAACACCCAGTAGCCACTAGACCCACCCGCCACAGTTAGTATGTGTAGTGGATACTCCTCGTCAGAGGAGTCACTAACAGCCTTGTGTTCCATCTGGTATACGCCTTTCTTGGTCCTAGGTTTGAATGCCTCTTTTTGAAACCTAGGTTGTCTGAGCTGCGACGGTGCTTCGCTCCTCTTATTACGGCATGCCCGCTCAATGTGGCCCCTTTTGCCACAGCGCCGGCACTCTAACTCCTTGCACCAACATTCCGTCGCTTGATGCCCTGGCTTGCCACACCGAAAACACATGCCCTGTCCTGACATTTGTCTTTGGTTTACATTAAAAGCCTGATGCACTTTGGCAGACGCACTCAGTTGTTGTGCCTCTCTGGCTGCCAATTCCATTGACACACTGATATCAATGGCCTTTTGTAGGGTGAGCCCATGTTCTGTTAACAGTCTTTTTTGTGCTGCCTCACTTTGCAGTCCACACACAAGTCTATCCCTGATGGTGTCATTTAATACCTCATTAAATTCACAGTGTTCAGATAATTTCCTAAGTGCTGCTACAAACATTGTTACAGTTTCCCCCTCCTCTTGATTCCTCCTATGGAACCGAAACCGTTCCGCTATCAGGAGTGGTTTAGGAGAAAAGTGTCCCGTCAATGCAGTAACAATCTGTGCATATGTCATTTCCCCCGGTTCTATCGGTCGTACCAAACTTCGTAGAGTGTTGAAAGTCCTTGCCCCAATCACACTCATAAACGTGGGCACAATCTTAATGTCTTTAATGTCATTTGCGAGCACAAAGAAATCAAATCTCTCCGTATATGAACTCCATTGTTCCACGCTCTCATCAAACGGGCTGATACTCCCCAATATTCCAGCCATTGTTCTTGTTACGACATGCACTTCTTGTTTGTCCGTACTGTTGTTATCATTGGCTGTGTCTAGATCCGACATTCACACACACATCAACGTTACCAGTCCGCCGCATAGCTCCGTTAGCCGCTCCGGGTACACGTATTAGCTCCGTTGCTAATGGCAACCAAATGTCCTCCACTTAGTTTCCAAAGTCCAACTTTTCTTTCAACCAAGGATGCCGCGCAGTTCCGTCGTCCTCGTCGCCAATTTGTTATATCTCGTCTGGTAGTATAACAAGGAATCATCACAGACACGGAGGTACTCAGTAACGAGGCTTTATCTTGATAGCAGGTAAAAACCATAACAACACAGGTGCGCAATCACCACGTACATATACAGGGCGAGTACGGCGATCGCCCTGGGACAAACCCAACCCAATACATAACAATGTGGAACTCACACTTCTCCGCCTTGACAAACAGCTTGTTCTCTAGAAGACGCTGGAGGACCCGGCGGACGTGCTGGACATGCTCCTCCATGGAGCGGGAGAAGATCAGGATGTCATCTAGGTAGACGAATAAGGAGCGGTGGAGTACATCACGGAGAACGTCATTGACGAGGGCCTGGAAGACAGCAGGGGCGTTGGTCAGACCGAAAGGCATTACCTTGTACTCGAAGTGGCCGAGTGGTGTCTTGAAGGCCGTCTTCCACTCGTCTCCTTCCCGCATGCGGACAAGGTGGTAGGCGTTCCTGAGGTCCAGTTTTGTGAAGATGGTGGCACCTTGCAGGGGCTCAAAAGCAGAGTCAATTAAAGTTAGGGGGTATTTGTTCTTTACCGTGATGTTGTTGAGACCCCGGTAATCGATACAGGGGCGAAGGGAACGATCCTTCTTGGAAACGAAGAAGAATCCTGGGCCGACAGGAGAGGAAGAGGGGGTGATTATGCCCGAGGCCAGGGATTCGTGAACGTACTTCTCCATTGATTCTCTCTCTGGGCGCGAGAGGTTGAACAGGCGACTAGTGGGGAGTGGCGCCCCGGGGAGTAAATCAATGGCGCAGTCGTATTGGCGATGGGGAGGCAGGGAGAGAGCCTGTTGTTTGCTGAAAACTGCCTTCAAATCGTGGTAGGCCGGCGGAATAGCAGACAGATCTATGTTCTCTTTGGGGGGGTACGAACCGGCGCCCTCTAGTGGCGGCCGAGCCGACTGTAGACAAGCGACGTGACAGTGGGCGCTCCAGCTGGTCACCAGGCCCGTAGGCCAATTGATAACGGGATTGTGTAACTTGAGCCAAGGCATGCCAAGGACAATGGGATTGTGGGGAGAGTTGGTAACGTGAAACCGAATACTCTCGCTGTGATTCCCGGATAGCAGAAGGCGAAGGGGTACGGTGTGGCGAGTAATCCGCGTAAGTAGTTTCCCGTTTAACCCCCGGGCGTCGCGGGGTATCGGCAGGGCGTCAGTAGCCATGTTGTAACGGGAGACTACTCCGGCGTCGATGAGGTTCTTGTCGGCCCCTGAGTCAACCAGGGCAGATAACGGGAGTGTTTGGTTATTCAGACACAGCATGGCGCGGAATAACATGTTTGGGCCAGAGCTGGGAGCGACATCTAGACTCGAACAGACGCCCAGCGCTACTGTCGAGCCCTGTCGTTTGGGGCGAAGCGGGCATGAGACAATAGAGTGTCCTGTTTGGCCGCAGTACAGGCATGCTCCTGTGGCGAGCCTGTGTCGGCGCTCGCTGGGGGGAAGACGTGAGCGGTCGAGATCCATGGGCTCGGAGGAACTATTTTCTTCAGCGCGAGCGGCGCGACGAGGCGGATCGGGTATAGGCGAACGAGCGGTGCTAGCCTTCTCTCGATGACGTTACCGAAGACGCAGGTCCAGTTCCCTGGCCAAATGGATTAGCTCGCTCAGGGAGGTGGGTCTTTCTTTGGACGCAAGCTCGTCTTTAATAGCGTCGTTCAAGCCCTGGCGGAATGCGCCTCGCAACGGTGTGTCCCCCCAGTCGGAGCCGGCGGCGAGGATGTGGAAATCGATAGCGTATTCGCTTACGCTGCAGCTTCTCTGGCGGATCGAAAACAGGCCGGAGGCCCCCTCTGAGCCATCTGGAGGGTGGTCAAACACTTTACGCATGTCGTCGACGTACTCGGAGTACGAAGTACAGAGGAAGGAATTATTAAAGTGGAGAGCGGTGGCCCAACTCAACGCCGCGCCTGTGAGCAGCGCCGACAGGTAAGCTACTTTAGACCTATCGCTGTGAAACGTGTGGGGTTGTTGTTCGAACACTAACGAGCACTGGAATAAAAATGCACGGCATTTGGAGACGCTTCCATCGTAACGCTCTGGTGCGGGGACAGGGGGTTCTCTATGCGGGGGGCTTGGTGCAGTGGGGGAAGCGGCTGGTAGGGCCTGCTGTGCCAGGTGTGCCTCAATACGGCGATATTGTGTTTCTCGCTCCGCAGAGCCGTGTGCGAGAGCGGTAAGCTGAGCAATGATGTCATCCAACGAGTGAGCGAGTTGGTCTACCCGAGCATTCTGGTCGTCGGTAATACTCACAGGCTCCCCTTGAAACATCCTCTTACGTGATGGAGGTGTATCCTCCTCCTCGGTCTCGAGTACAGCTGGTGCTGACATCTTGGTCGTGGTATTCTGTGAGAACTGGAGTCTGGAGCACAGCCCAATTGCTGAATACACGAGAAGAGAAAGGGAGCGGTTTCAAGGGTGTTTAATTGAATTGAGCAACACAGGAATTGGGGTGGAAAATAGAACGGGGTTAATGTTCTGTGAGCGAGCAAGTGGTCCTGGTGCTTGTCGGGGGAGCTGCTGGGGGGGCAGCGGGTGAATAGGGGTTCCTCTCGGGAACATGTGACGTCCAGACAGGGACGCTGGAGCTGCTGGGTGGCAGCGGGAGATAGGTGTTCCTCTCGGGAACA
The DNA here is from genome assembly GCF_963971535.1 of Notolepis coatsorum. Taxonomy (NCBI): domain Eukaryota; kingdom Metazoa; phylum Chordata; class Actinopteri; order Aulopiformes; family Paralepididae; genus Notolepis; species Notolepis coatsorum. The sequence goes on along the minus strand of NC_140168.1, from coordinate 203,350,604 downwards.
GGTGACGTCCAGACAGGGACGCTGGAGCTGCTGGGTGGCAGCGGGAGATAGGTGTTCCTCTCGGGAACAGGTGACGTCCAGACAGGGACGGCGGTCCTTTGGGGCACAGGAGAGAAACGGGTTAGAGTAAGCCAATACACAGAGGGTATCTAGCAGTAGAGCTTGTGGCAGAGACGTTGTACCTGGGCAGTGGTAATTAATACCACGACAGCTTCTGGTCAGCGTCGAGGTGTAGATATAGTCCCCTCATCAGGGGAGGATAGGGTGCAGCTGGGGAGAGTGGTGTGCTTGCCCGTGTGTGAATTAGGGGGATGGAATACAGCTGGGTGAATGAGGGTGAAGGAAGGGGTGACTGAAGAAAGAGAGGATGATGAGGAGTGCGCAGTGGATAGAGAGGGGGATGAAGAGGAGCGTGTGGAGGACGTGAGGGGAAAAGGAGGGGGAGTGAAGTAGGCCCGTGCTGTGATTATGACATAATGCATAAACACCATAATGCTTAATGCCTAAACGCCATAATGCCTAAACATCATAATACTTAATGCCTAAACGCCATAATGCTTAAAGCCTAAACGCCATAATGCCTAAACACCATACTGCTTAATGCCTAAACGCCATAATGCTTAATGCCTAAACACCATAATGCTTAATGCCTAAACACCATAATGCTTAATGCCTAAACACCATAATGCTTAATGCCTAAACGCCATAATGCCTAAACACCATAATGCTTAATGCCTAAACGCCACCATAATGCTTAATGCCTAAACACCATAATGCTTAATGCCTAAACGCCATAATGCTTAAAGCCTAAACACCATAATGCTTAATGCCTAAACGCCATAATGCTTAATGTCTAAACGCCATAATGCTTAATGCCTAAACACCATAATGCTTAATGCCTAAACGCCATAATGCCTAAACACCATAATGCTTAATGTCTAAACACCATAAGGCTTGAAGCCTAAACACCGTAATGCTTGAACCCTGCTCACCGCTGCTTATAAATATATTTTTATTTATTTATTTACCGGCTCCTCCTGTTTTCCAGCGTCTGGCACCATTACCCACTGAGTGACTAATGAGTCTTACAAATGTGTATTATTTGCATCAAAAGGCACATCGCAGTGGAGCGAGTCGAGGGGGGCGATTACAGGTAGGGCCTGTTGATCATCAGCCCATAGACGGTGATTACGCCTGTTTTAATTCATTTACTCACTTACCTTTTTTCTTTTGTGCCACATCATTGGGTACAGTGTTTTGTACCGGTCTCTTCTCTCTTCTCTCTCTCTCTCTCTCTCTCTCTCTCTCTCTCTCTCTCTCTCTCTCTCTCTCTCTCTCTCTCTCTCTCTCTCTCTCTCTCTCTCTCTCTCTCTCTCTCTCCCCTTGCCATGTGTGTATCCACAGAGCTGAATGTCATCGTGTGCACATTGACTTTCTACAGGGCTTTGATACGAGTGTTGACTGCATGCCAGTGTGTACACCTTTAAACTTGTTTGTGTGTGTGTGTGTGTGTGTGTGTGCGCACACATGCACACTTCTACGTTAATGCTTACACATGTGCACGTGTTTCCGTCCGTGTGTATGCGACTGTGCACCCTCATTCTTGCACTTGCGACGTACACACACACACACACACACACACACACACACACACACACACACACACACACACACACACACACACACACACACACACACACACACACACACACACATACGGACACACACATACACACATAGACACACACACACACACACACATACCAGTTCCTCCAGCCTGCCTCCCTACCATTCTTTGGCGGCAGGGCGACGGGCGGCCGGTGGAGGGGATTAGGGATCCAGTGAGTCTAATGACCCGGGCGGACCGGATCCCTGCAGCCTTATTATCCCCCCAGCTACCGACAGCAGGGGGGGGGGGGGGGGGGGGGGGGGGGCGCGGGTGAACCAGCTGACCCGCAAATCGCTGTCCTGGGAGGGGAGCTGCAGGTGCTCCGGCAACCGCCCCGGCAACCACACCAGCACAGTAACACATACAACTACGACTCTGTCAGAAACAACCACACCAGCACAGTAACATGAATCAATCAATCAATCAATCAATCAATCAATCAATCAATCAATCAATCAATCAATCATTCAATCAATGCATGAATGAATGAATGAATGAATGAATGAATGAATGAATGAATGAATGAATGAATGAATGAATGAATGAATGAAAAATGAATGAATGAATGAATGAATGAACGAATGAATGAATGAATGAATGAATGAATGAATGAATGAATGAATGAATGAATGAATGAATGAATGCATGAATGAATGAATGAAAACTTTATTTAACAGATTAGCAGAATGGGTACAATACAGTACGGCTCAATGCACACAATTGTTAAGGGGATGCAGACCAGAGAAAGACGTTTGTCTTGTTTACATCAGGGTCCCCCACAACTACAGGCACGACCCCCGTCAGAAACAACTACACCAGCACAGTAACAAGTACAACTACAGGCAGGACAAAGTTTCATGCTTATAGCCTTGGGGTGGGGGGGGGAGGGGGGGGGCAGACACTCCCCAACGGCAGCCAACCTGGAGAACATGGCGCTGTGCGCTGTGTGTGTGTGTGTGTCTGTGTGTGTCTGTGTGTGTGTGTGTGTGTGTGTGTGTGTGTGTGTGTGTGTGTGTGTGTGTGTGTGTGTGTGTGTGTGTGTGTGTGTGTGTGTGTGTGTGTGTGTGTGCGCATGCGTGTGTGTGTGCGCGTGTGTGTGTGTGTGTGTACTCGCCAGTGCGGCATGAAAGGCGTGTGCTTCGCCGTGGAGGGTGTGGGTCGATCATCCGTCTCACACCCATATCTGTACTTTAAATGTGATAACAGCATTCATGGCCGCCTAGTTATAGTTGAAAGTGGGGGTGCAAGATTTTTTATTTTTTTTTGGACAGGCAAGGGGTGGTTTGGAGGGGGTCAGATTTTTTTTTTAATTTAATGAACCTGTACGTGCAATTTCCTGCAATATAGAGCCTTCAATCTTGACCAATAAAGCTGCTCTTTTCACTATAAAACTCAGTTTATATTGCAGTATGATAGCCAATTACTATAATAATAATATATTAATATATATATATACTGTATATACACTGTATATAGATTTTTCGCTCATTTATTTTTATTAAATCAATCTCCTTTCAAATAGGCCAAGTTTTTAATAAGAAAGAGAAAAAAGATATATTTCCATTACCTGTAACTCTTGTGTCTCTTTCTCTCCTTCTCTGCCTCCTCCCTGAGTCTGCAGTGCACAATCATGACATCGATCTAAAAAAAAAAAAAAAAAGTAAAAAAAGAAAGTAAAAAAAAAAAAAAAAATGGAGGCCCCTCGTCACTAAAGGCCCACGGGCCGCGGCCGTCGTTAATCCGGCCCTGCTCGTCTGCCATATAGATAGCGTTAACGTTTGCAAATTAAGTCAACGTCATCCAGCTCACACCACATATCTAGATAACGTTAGCTAGCGGCTAGCACTAAAGCTAACGCCAACCAGAGAGGGAAACGTTATTATTATTTATTAGAGGAAACCGTATGACCAGATCGCATTTCGGGGCAGTGAAACACTTTTATTGTATTGCGTGGTAGAACCGTAGAAGTTCTACTACCACTCAATAGTAAAGACATGTCTAACCAGGGCCGCCTCAGGGGGTGTGCGAGCAGTGCGGTCGCACAGGGCCTCGCGGGAAGGGGGGCCTCGCACAAAAAATAAAAAATAAAATATATATATTTTTTTTTTATTGTTCTTTTTATTTATTTATTTTTTTATTTTTATTTTTTGCGAGGCCCCCCTTCCCGCGAGGCCCTTTTTCATCACAGACCTAAAATCTAGTTTTGCTTATATGCTTATATATTTCACATTAGACACGTTTGTAGAATGTGTCTGACTTGTTCCTGGGTCTGCGGCTCTGCAGCAGACATACTCACTATTGGAGCTCTGGGGCTCTGCAGCAGACATACTATTGGTTTCAACGAAGGGAGTGGTTACATCATGTGTACGCCGGCGTGCGTCAGCTGCGTTTGACTATTTCGCGCGTGCAGCTTTGGAGGTTTCTCCCAGGCGGCCTCGCATTTCTCCCAGGCGGCCCTGTGTCTAACATAATCCTTTTATTTGAACAACTTACTGGAAAAGCCTGCCTGCCTGCCACCAATATTATGACACACTCTGTGGGCTTTGATCCTGCAGCCAGACTGCAGCGCTGTGCGCAAAGGTCTAAGCGCTGGAGATGGGAGGCACTGGATCAAACCATAATGGGGCAGAGAGGGGGGGTTTGCAATCTTTGGAAACTTAAAAACTTGTTATTAAGTGTCATTGCGTATTATTAATTTGATTGAAATTACGTCGTTATGGTTAGATTTATATATTGGGGGGGGGGGGTATATCATATTTTTCATATGATCAAAAAGTGGTGGAGCAAGAGCATACCTTTGCTCCCCCAAGTTCAATAGTGGGAGAGCATATGCTTCGAATGCTCTTATGGCCAGACGTCTATGACAGCATTGATGTGTGCAGTAATGTGACTGATGATGGCGTCAGGAGGGAGAGAGAGAGCGTGTTTCCCTCTCTCTGTGTGTGTATTCTTTATTGTCCGTCTGTGTTCTTATTAACGTGTATACTGTATCCCGCGCACAGCGCCGTGTTTCACGTCTATGTATGACCGCTTCCGTGATTCATGTGTGGTTTTTAGGGATATTGGGCCTCATTCACCAATACTCTCTTATATATTTTTCTTATATATTTTCTTAACCGTCTGTTAGGAGAAAAATAAGAAAAAATGCTAGTTAAGAACAAAATAAGAGGAAATCTGTTCTTCGCTTCATGAATGAGGCCCATGATTGTCTCCCGTCTGTTTGAGGGGGGGGGGGGGGTTGGGGGAAGAGCCCGGCCCTCGCTCCAACAGGGCTCCGCCCACGATACGGTGCCCCGATTTTGTCATTTCCAATGAGCTCGTTCCTTCGTTGCATTTCCAACCGTTTAACTGAGCCGTCCGGGGATTTTATCTTCTCCCTCGTTCTGTTCTGTTGTGAGCTTTCAAAAATGTCCAACGCTTAATTGCTTTTGCAGTCATTTGTCACTCAGGTTTTCACCGCCGAGGATACCGGCTGATTGATTGATTTTTACTGCCAAAAAGAAATGAAAGAAAATTATATATTATTAACTTATGTTATGCTTATATTGAGAAATGAGGGGTAGAGCGCAAACTTGTTCAGTGGGCACAGTGCGCACACTACTATAACCACAGCAGGTATACACACTACTATAACCACAGCAGGTATACACACTACTATAACCACAGCAGGTATACACACTACTATAACCACAGCAGGTATACACACTACTATAACCACATCAGGTATACACACTACTATAACCACAGCAGGTATACACACTAATATAACCACACAGCAGGTATACACACTGCTATAACCACAGCAGGTATACACACTACTATAACCACAGCAGGTATACACACTACTATAACCACACAGCAGGTATACACACTACTATAACCACACATCAGGTATACACACTACTATAACCACAGCAGGTATACACACTACTATAACCACAGCAGCAGGTATACACACTACTATAACCACAGAAGGTATACACACTACTATAACCACAGCAGGTATACACTCTACTATAACCACAGCAGGTGTACACACTACTATAACCACAGCAGGTATACACATGACTATAACCACAGCAGGTATACACACTACTATAACCACAGCAGGTATACACACTACTATAACACAGCAGGTATACACACTACTATAACCACAGCAGGTATACACACTACTATAACACAGCGGGTATACACACTACTATAAACACAGCAGGTATACACACTACTGTAACCACAGCAGGTATACACACTACTGTAACCACAGCAGGTATACACACTACTATAACCACAGCAGGTATACACACTACTATAACCACACAGCAGGTATACACACTACTATAACCACAGCAGGTATACACACTACTATAACCACACAGCAGGTATACACACTACTATAACCACAGCAGGTATACACACTACTATAACCACAGCAGGTATACACACTACTATAACCACAGCAGGTATACACACTACTATAACACAGCAGGTATACACACTACTATAACCACAGCAGGTATACACACTACTATAACACAGCAGGTATACACACTACTATAACCACAGCAGGTATACACACTACTATAAAGCACAGCAGGTATACACACTACTATAACCACAGCAGGTATACACACTACTATAACCACACAGCAGGTATACACACTACTATAACCACAGCAGGTATACACACTACTATAACCACACAGCAGGTATACACACTACTATAACACAGCAGGTATACACACTACTATAACCACAGCAGGTATACACACTACTGTAACCACAGCAGGTATACACACTACTGTAACCACAGCAGGTATACACACTACTATAACCACAGCAGGTATACACACTACTATAACCACACAGCAGGTATACACACTACTATAACCACATCAGGTATACACACTACTATAACCACACAGCAGGTATACACACTACTATAACCACAGCAGGTATACACACTACTATAACCACAGCAGGTATACACACTACTATAACCACAGCAGGTATACACACTACTATAACACAGCAGGTATACACACTACTATAACCACAGCAGGTATACACACTACTATAACACAGCAGGTATACACACTACTATAACCACAGCAGGTATACACACTACTATAAAGCACAGCAGGTATACACACTACTATAACCACAGCAGGTATACACACTACTATAACCACACAGCAGGTATACACACTACTATAACCAGAGCAGGTATACACACTACTATAACCAGAGCAGGTATACACACTACTATAACCACAGCAGGTATACACACTACTATAACCACAGCAGGTATACACACTACTATAACCACACTGCAGGTATACACACTACTATAACCACACAGCAGGTATACACACTACTATAACCAGAGCAGGTATACACACTACTATAACCAGAGCAGGTATACACACTACTATAACCACAGCAGGTATACACACTACTATAACCACAGCAGGTATACACACTACTATAACCACAGCAGGTATACACACTACTATAACCACACAGCAAGTATACACACTACTATAACCACAGTAGGTATACACACTACTATAACCACAGCAGGTATACACACTACTATAAAGCACAGCAGGTATACACACTACTATAACCACAGCAGGTATACACACTACTATAACCACAGCAGGTATACACACTACTATAACCACAGCAGGTATACACACTACTATAACCACACAGCAGGTATACACACTACTATAACCACAGCAGGTATACACACTACTATAACCACACAGCAGGTATACACACTACTATAACACAGCAGGTATACACACTACTATAACCACAGCAGGTATACACACTACTATAACCACAGCAGGTATACACACTACTATAACCACAGCAGGTATACACACTACTATAACCACACAGCAGGTATATACACTACTATAACCACAGCAGGTATACACACTACTATAACACAGCATGTATACACACTACTATAACCACACAGCAGGTATACACACTACTATAACCACACAGCAGGTATACACACTACTATAACCACAGTAGGTATACACACTACTATAACCACAGCAGGTATACACACTACTATAAAGCACAGCAGGTATACACACTACTATAACCACAGCAGGTATACACACTACTATAACCACAGCAGGTATACACACTACTATAACCACAGCAGGTATACACACTACTATAACCACACAGCAGGTATACACACTACTATAACCACAGCAGGTATACACACTACTATAACCACACAGCAGGTATACACACTACTATAACACAGCAGGTATACACACTACTATAACCACAGCAGGTATACACACTACTATAACCACAGCAGGTATACACACTACTATAACCACAGCAGGTATACACACTACTATAACCACACAGCAGGTATATACACTACTATAACCACAGCAGGTATACACACTACTATAACCACAGCAGGTATACACACTACTATAACCACAGCAGGTATACACACTACTATAACCACAGCAGGTATACACACTACTATAACCACAGCAGGTATACACACTACTATAACCACAGCAGGTATACACACTACTATAACCACAGCAGCTATACACACTACTATAACCACAGCAGGTATACACACTACTATCACCACAGCAGGTATACACACTACTATAACCAAAGCAGGTATACACACTACTATAACACAGCATGTATACACACTACTATAACCACACAGCAGGTATACACACTACTATAACCACACAGCAGGTATACACACTACTATAACCACAGCAGGTATACACACTACTATAACCACATCAGGTATACACACTACTATAACCACAGCAGGTATACACACTACTATAACCACAGCAGGTATACACACTACTATAACACAGCAGGTATACACACTACTATAACCACAGCAGGTATACACACTACTATAACCACAGCAGGTATACACACTACTATAACCACAGCAGGTATACACACTACTATAACCACACAGCAGGTATATACACTACTATAACCACAGCAGGTATACACACTACTATAACCACAGCAGGTATACACACTACTATAACCACAGCAGGTATACACACTACTATAACCACAGCAGGTATACACACTACTATAACCACAGCAGGTATACACACTACTATAACCACAGCAGGTATACACACTACTATAACCACAGCAGCTATACACACTACTATAACCACAGCAGGTATACACACTACTATCACCACAGCAGGTATACACACTACTATAACCACAGCAGGTATACACACTACTATAACACAGCATGTATACACACTACTATAACCACACAGCAGGTATACACACTACTATAACCACACAGCAGGTATACACACTACTATAACCACAGCAGGTATACACACTACTATAACCACATCAGGTATACACACTACTATAACCACAGCAGGTATACACACTACTATAACCACAGCAGGTATACACACTACTATAACCACAGCAGGTATACACACTACTATAACCACACAGCAGGTATACACACCACTATAACCACACAGCAGGTATACACACTACTATAACCACCCAGCAGGTATACACACTACTATAACCACACAGCAGGTATACACACTACTATAACCACAGCAGGTATACACACTACTATAACCACAGCAGGTATACACACTACTATAACCACAGCAGGTATACACACTACTATAACCACAGCAGGTATACACACTACTATAACCACAGCAGGTATACACACTACTATAACCACACAGCAGGTATACACACTACTATAACCACAGCATGTATACACACTACTATAACAACAGCAGGTATACACACTACTATAACCACAGCATGTATACACACCACTATAACCACACAGCAGGTATACACACTACTATAACCACAGCAGGTGTACACACTACTATAACCACACAGCAGGTATACACACCACTATAACCACACAGCAGGTATACACACTACTATAACCACAGCAGGTATACACACTACTATAACCACAGCAGGTATACACACTACTATAACCACACAGCAGGTATACACACTACTATAAGCACAGCAGGTATACACACTACTATAACCACAGCAGGTATACACACTACTATAACCACACAGCAGGTATACACACTACTATAACCACAGCAGGTATACACAATACTATAACCACACAGCAGGTATACACACTACTATAACCACAGCAGCTATACACACTACTATAACCACAGCAGGTATACACACTACTATAACCACAGCAGGTATACACACTACTATAACCACAGCAGGTATACACACTACTATAACACCAGCAGGTATACACACTACTGTAACCACACAGCAGGTATACACACTACTATAACACCAGCAGGTATACACACTACTGTAACCACACAGCAGGTATACACACTACTATAACCAGAGCAGGTATACACACTACTATAACCCAGAGCAGGTATACACACTACTATAACCACAGCAGGTATACACACTACTATAACCACAGCAGGTATACCACTACTATAACCACAGCAGGTATACACACTACTATAACACACAGCAGTATACACACTATATAACCCAGCAGGTATCACACACTATACCTCAGAGCAAGTATACACACTACTATAACCACAGCAGTTACTATAACCACCAGGGTATACACACTACTATAACCACAGCAGTATACACACTACTATAACCACACAGCAAGTATACACAATAACCTAGGTATACACACTACTATAACCACAGCAGGTATACACACTACTATAACCACACAGCAAGTATACACACTACTATAACCACAGCAGGTATACACACTACTATAACCACAGCAGGTATACACACTACTATAAAGCACAGCAGGTATACACACTACTATAACCACAGCAGGTATACACACTACTATAACCACAGCAGGTATACACACTACTATAACCACAGCAGGTATACACACTACTATAACCACAGCAGGTATACACACTACTATAACCACACAGCAGGTATACACACTACTATAACACAGCAGGTATACACACTACTATAACCACAGCAGGTATACACACTACTATAACCACAGAAGGTATACACACTACTATAACCACAGCAGGTATACACACTACTATAACCACAGCAGGTATACACACTACTATAACCACACAGCAGGTATATACACTACTATAACCACAGCAGGTATACACACTACTATAACCACAGCAGGTATACACACTACTATAACCACAGCAGGTATACACACTACTATAACCACAGCAGGTATACACACTACTATAACCACAGCAGGTATACACACTACTATAACCACAGCAGCTATACACACTACTATAACCACAGCAGGTATACACACTACTATCACCACAGCAGGTATACACACTACTATAACCACAGCAGGTATACACACTACGATAACACAGCATGTATACACACTACTATAACCACACAGCAGGTATACACACTACTATAACCACACAGCAGGTATACACACTACTATAACCACAGCAGGTATACACACTACTATAACCACAGCAGGTATACACACTACTATAACCACAGCAGGTATACACACTACTATAACCACAGCAGGTATACACACTACTATAACCACAGCAGGTATACACACTACTATAACCACAGCAGGTATACACACTACTATAACCACACAGCAGGTATACACACCACTATAACCACACAGCAGGTATACACACTACTATAACCACCCAGCAGGTATACACACTACTATAACCACACAGCAGGTATACACACTACGATAACCACACAGCAGGTATACACACTACTATAACCACACAGCAGGTATACACACTACTATAACCACAGCAGGTATACACACTACTATAACCACAGCAGGTATACACACTACTATAACCACAGCAGGTATACACACTACTATAACCACAGCAGGTATACACACTACTATAACCACAGCAGGTATACACACTACTATAACCACACAGCAGGTATACACACTACTATAACCACAGCATGTATACACACTACTATAACCACAGCAGGTATACACACTACTATAACCACAGCATGTATACACACCACTATAACCACACAGCAGGTATACACACTACTATAACCACATCATGTATACACACTACTATAACCACAGCAGGTATACACACTACTATAACCACACAGCAGGTATACACACTACTATAACCACAGCAGGTGTACACACTACTATAACCACACAGCAGGTATACACACCACTATAACCACACAGCAGGTATACACACTACTATAACCACAGCATGTATACACACTACTATAACCACAGCAGGTATACACACTACTATAACCACACAGCAGGTATACACACTACTATAAGCACAGCAGGTATACACACTACTATAACCACAGCAGGTATACACACTACTATAACCACACAGCAGGTATACACACTACTATAACCACAGCAGGTATACACAATACTATAACCACACAGCAGGTATACACACTACTATAACCACAGCAGGTATACACACTACTATAACCACAGCAGGTATACACACTACTATAACCACAGCAGGTATACACACTACTATAACCACAGCAGGTATACACACTACTATAACACCAGCAGGTATACACACTACTGTAACCACACAGCAGGTATACACACTACTATAACCAGAGCAGGTATACACACTACTATAACCAGAGCAGGTATACACACTACTATAACCACAGCAGGTATACACACTACTATAACCACAGCAGGTATACACACTACTATAACCACACTGCAGGTATACACACTACTATAACCACACAGCAGGTATACACACTACTATAACCAGAGCAGGTATACACACTACTATAACCAGAGCAGGTATACACACTACTATAACCACAGCAGGTATACACACTACTATAACCACAGCAGGTATACACACTACTATAACCACACCGCAAGTATACACAATACTATAACCACAGCAGGTATACACACTACTATAACCACAGCAGGTATACACACTACTATAACCACACAGCAAGTATACACACTACTATAACCACAGCAGGTATACACACTACTATAACCACAGCAGGTATACACACTACTATAAAGCACAGCAGGTATACACACTACTATAACCACAGCAGGTATACACACTACTATAACCACAGCAGGTATACACACTACTATAACCACAGCAGGTATACACACTACTATAACCACAGCAGGTATACACACTACTATAACCACACAGCAGGTATACACACTACTATAACACAGCAGGTATACACACTACTATAACCACAGCAGGTATACACACTACTATAACCACAGCAGGTATACACACTACTATAACCACAGCAGGTATACACACTACTATAACCACACAGCAGGTATACACACTACTATAACCACACAGCAGGTATACACACTACTATAACCACAGCAGGTATACACACTACTATAACCACAGCAGGTATACACACTACTATAACCACAGCAGGTATACACACTACTATAACCACAGCAGGTATACACACTACTATAACCACAGCAGCTATACACACTACTATAACCACAGCAGGTATACACACTACTATCACCACAGCAGGTATACACACTACTATAACCACAGCAGGTATACACACTACGATAACACAGCATGTATACACACTACTATAACCACACAGCAGGTATACACACTACTATAACCACACAGCAGGTATACACACTACTATAACCACAGCAGGTATACACACTACTATAACCACAGCAGGTATACACACTACTATAACCACAGCAGGTATACACACTACTATAACCACACAGCAGGTATACACACCACTATAACCACACAGCAGGTATACACACTACTATAACCACCCAGCAGGTATACACACTACTATAACCACACAGCAGGTATACACACCACTATAACCACACAGCAGGTATACACACTACTATAACACAGCAGGTGTACACACTACTATAACCACAGCAGGTATACACACTACTATAACCACAGCAGGTATACACACTACGATAACCACACAGCAGGTATACACACTACTATAACCACACAGCAGGTATACACACTACTATAACCACAGCAGGTATACACACTACTATAACCACAGCAGGTATACACACTACTATAACCACAGCAGGTATACACACTACTATAACCACAGCAGGTATACACACTACTATAACCACAGCAGGTATACACACTACTATAACCACACAGCAGGTATACACACTACTATAACCACAGCATGTATACACACTACTATAACCACAGCAGGTATACACACTACTATAACCACAGCATGTTTACACACCACTATAACCACACAGCAGGTATACACACTACTATAACCACATCATGTATACACACTACTATAACCACAGCAGGTATACACACTACTATAACCACAGCAGGTATACACACTACTATAACCACAGCATGTATACACACTACTATAACCACAGCAGGTATACACACTACTATAACCACAGCATGTTTACACACCACTATAACCACACAGCAGGTATACACACTACTATAACCACATCATGTATACACACTACTATAACCACAGCAGGTATACACACTACTATAACCACAGCAGGTATACACACTACTATAACCACAGCAGGTATACACACTACTATAACCACACAGCAGGTATACACACCACTATAACCACACAGCAGGTATACACACTACTATAACCACCCAGCAGGTATACACACTACTATAACCACACAGCAGGTATACACACCACTATAACCACACAGCAGGTATACACACTACTATAACACAGCAGGTGTACACACTACTATAACCACAGCAGGTATACACACTACTATAACCACAGCAGGTATACACACTACGATAACCACACAGCAGGTATACACACTACTATAACCACACAGCAGGTATACACACTACTATAACCACAGCAGGTATACACACTACTATAACCACAGCAGGTATACACACTACTATAACCACAGCAGGTATACACACTACTATAACCACAGCAGGTATACACACTACTATAACCACAGCAGGTATACACACTACTATAACCACACAGCAGGTATACACACTACTATAACCACAGCATGTATACACACTACTATAACCACAGCAGGTATACACACTACTATAACCACAGCATGTTTACACACCACTATAACCACACAGCAGGTATACACACTACTATAACCACATCATGTATACACACTACTATAACCACAGCAGGTATACACACTACTATAACCACAGCAGGTATACACACTACTATAACCACAGCAGGTGTACACACTACTATAACCACACAGCAGGTATACACACCACTATAACCACACAGCAGGTATACACACTACTATAACCACAGCATGTATACACACTACTATAACCACAGCAGGTATACACACTACTATAACCACACAGCAGGTATACACACTACTATAACCACAGCAGGTATACACACTACTATAACCACAGCAGGTATACACACTACTATAACCACACAGCAGGTATACACACTACTATAACCACAGCAGGTATACACACTACTATAACCACACAGCAGGTATACACCCTACTATAACCACGGCAGGTATACACACTACTATAACCACAGCATGTATACACACTATTATAACCACAGCAGGTATACACACTACTATAACCACAGCAGGTATACACACTACTATAACCACACAGCAGGTATACACACTACTATAACCACAGCAGGTATACACACTACTATAACCACACAGCAGGTATACACACTACTATAACCACAGCAGGTATACACACTACTATAACCACAGCAGGTATACACACTACTATAACCACAGCAGGTATACACACTACTATAACCACACAGCAGGTATACACACTACTATAACCACACAGCAGGTTCACACACTACTATAACCACAGCAGGTACACACACTACTATAACCAGAGCAGGTATACACACTACTATAACACAGCAGGTATACACACTACTATAACCACAGCAGGTATACACACTACTATAACCACACAGCAGGTATACACACTACTATAACCACAGCAGGTATACACACTACTATAACCACAGCATGTATACACACTACTATAACCACACAGCAGGTATACACACTACTATAACCACAGCAGGTATACACACTACTATAACCACAGCAGCTATACACACTACTATAACCACAGCAGGTATACACACTACTATCACCACAGCAGGTATACACACTACTATAACCACAGCAGGTATACACACTACGATAACACAGCATGTATACACACTACTATAACCACACAGCAGGTATACACACTACTATAACCACACAGCAGGTATACACACTACTATAACCACAGCAGGTATACACACTACTATAACCACAGCAGGTATACACACTACTATAACCACAGCAGGTATACACACTACTATAACCACAGCAGGTATACACACTACTATAACCACAGCAGGTATACACACTACTATAACCACAGCAGGTATACACACTACTATAACCACACAGCAGGTATACACACCACTATAACCACACAGCAGGTATACACACTACTATAACCACCCAGCAGGTATACACACTACTATAACCACACAGCAGGTATACACACTACGATAACCACACAGCAGGTATACACACTACTATAACCACACAGCAGGTATACACACTACTATAACCACAGCAGGTATACACACTACTATAACCACAGCAGGTATACACACTACTATAACCACAGCAGGTATACACACTACTATAACCACAGCAGGTATACACACTACTATAACCACAGCAGGTATACACACTACTATAACCACACAGCAGGTATACACACTACTATAACCACAGCATGTATACACACTACTATAACCACAGCAGGTATACACACTACTATAACCACAGCATGTATACACACCACTATAACCACACAGCAGGTATACACACTACTATAACCACATCATGTATACACACTACTATAACCACAGCAGGTATACACACTACTATAACCACACAGCAGGTATACACACTACTATAACCACAGCAGGTGTACACACTACTATAACCACACAGCAGGTATACACACCACTATAACCACACAGCAGGTATACACACTACTATAACCACAGCATGTATACACACTACTATAACCACAGCAGGTATACACACTACTATAACCACACAGCAGGTATACACACTACTATAAGCACAGCAGGTATACACACTACTATAACCACAGCAGGTATACACACTACTATAACCACACAGCAGGTATACACACTACTATAACCACAGCAGGTATACACAATACTATAACCACACAGCAGGTATACACACTACTATAACCACAGCAGGTATACACACTACTATAACCACAGCAGGTATACACACTACTATAACCACAGCAGGTATACACACTACTATAACACCAGCAGGTATACACACTACTGTAACCACACAGCAGGTATACACACTACTATAACCAGAGCAGGTATACACACTACTATAACCAGAGCAGGTATACACACTACTATAACCACAGCAGGTATACACACTACTATAACCACAGCAGGTATACACACTACTATAACCACACTGCAGGTATACACACTACTATAACCACACAGCAGGTATACACACTACTATAACCAGAGCAGGTATACACACTACTATAACCAGAGCAGGTATACACACTACTATAACCACAGCAGGTATACACACTACTATAACCACAGCAGGTATACACACTACTATAACCACACAGCAAGTATACACACTACTATAACCACAGCAGGTATACACACTACTATAACCACAGCAGGTATACACACTACTATAACCACACAGCAAGTATACACACTACTATAACCACAGCAGGTAGACACACTACTATAACCACAGCAGGTATACACACTACTATAAAGCACAGCAGGTATACACACTACTATAACCACAGCAGGTATACACACTACTATAACCACAGCAGGTATACACACTACTATAACCACAGCAGGTATACACACTACTATAACCACAGCAGGTATACACACTACTATAACCACACAGCAGGTATACACACTACTATAACACAGCAGGTATACACACTACTATAACCACAGCAGGTATACACACTACTATAACCACAGCAGGTATACACACTACTATAACCACAGCAGGTATACACACTACTATAACCACAGCAGGTATACACACTACTATAACCACACAGCAGGTATATACACTACTATAACCACAGCAGGTATACACACTACTATAACCACAGCAGGTATACACACTACTATAACCACAGCAGGTATACACACTACTATAACCACAGCAGGTATACACACTACTATAACCACAGCAGGTATACACACTACTATAACCACAGCAGCTATACACACTACTATAACCACAGCAGGTATACACACTACTATCACCACAGCAGGTATACACACTACTATAACCACAGCAGGTATACACACTACGATAACACAGCATGTATACACACTACTATAACCACACAGCAGGTATACACACTACTATAACCACACAGCAGGTATACACACTACTATAACCACAGCAGGTATACACACTACTATAACCACAGCAGGTATACACACTACTATAACCACAGCAGGTATACACACTACTATAACCACAGCAGGTATACACACTACTATAACCACAGCAGGTATACACACTACTATAACCACAGCAGGTATACACACTACTATAACCACACAGCAGGTATACACACCACTATAACCACACAGCAGGTATACACACTACTATAACCACCCAGCAGGTATACACACTACTATAACCACACAGCAGGTATACACACCACTATAACCACACAGCAGGTATACACACTACTATAACACAGCAGGTGTACACACTACTATAACCACAGCAGGTATACACACTACTATAACCACAGCAGGTATACACACTACGATAACCACACAGCAGGTATACACACTACTATAACCACACAGCAGGTATACACACTACTATAACCACAGCAGGTATACACACTACTATAACCACAGCAGGTATACACACTACTATAACCACAGCAGGTATACACACTACTATAACCACAGCAGGTATACACACTACTATAACCACAGCAGGTATACACACTATTTTAACCACACAGCAGGTATACACACTACTATAACCACAGCATGTATACACACTACTATAACCACAGCAGGTATACACACTACTATAACCACAGCATGTATACACACCACTATAACCACACAGCAGGTATACACACTACTATAACCACATCATGTATACACACTACTATAACCACAGCAGGTATACACACTACTATAACCACACAGCAGGTATACACACTACTATAACCACAGCAGGTGTACACACTACTATAACCACACAGCAGGTATACACACCACTATAACCACACAGCAGGTATACACACTACTATAACCACAGCATGTATACACACTACTATAACCACAGCAGGTATACACACTACTATAACCACACAGCAGGTATACACACTACTATAACCACAGCAGGTATACACACTACTATAACCACAGCAGGTATACACACTACTATAACCACACAGCAGGTATACACACTACTATAACCACAGCAGGTATACACACTACTATAACCACACAGCAGGTATACACCCTACTATAACCACGGCAGGTATACACACTACTATAACCACAGCAGGTATACACACTATTATAACCACAGCAGGTATACACACTACTATAACCACAGCAGGTATACACACTACTATAACCACAGCAGGTATACACACTACTATAACACCAGCAGGTATACACACTACTATAACCACACAGCAGGTATACACACTACTATAACCACAGCAGGTATACACACTACTATAACCACAGCAGGTATACACACTACTATAACCACAGCAGGTATACACACTACTATAACCACACAGCAGGTATACACACTACTATAACCACACAGCAGGTTCACACACTACTATAACCACAGCAGGTACACACACTACTATAACCAGAGCAGGTATACACACTACTATAACACAGCAGGTATACACACTACTATAACCACAGCAGGTACACACACTACTATAACACCAGCAGGTATACACACTACTATAACCACAGCAGGTATACACACTACTATAACCACAGCATGTATACACACTACTATAACCACACAGCAGGTATACACACTACTATAACCACAGCAGGTATACACACTACTATAACACAGCAGGTATACACACTACTATAACCACATCAGGTATACACACTACTATAACCACAGCAGGTATACACACTACGATAACCACACAGCAGGTATACACACTACTATAACCACACAGCAGGTATACACACTACTATAACCACAGCAGGTATACACACTACTATAACCACAGCCGGTATACACACTACTATAACCACAGCAGGTATACACACTACTATAACCACAGCAGGTATACACACTACTATAACCACACAGCAGGTATACACACTACTATAACCACAGCATGTATACACACTACTATAACCACAGCAGGTATACACACTACTATAACCACAGCAGCAGGTATACACACTACTATAACCACAGAAGGTATACACACTACTATAACCACAGCAGGTATACACTCTACTATAACCACAGCAGGTGTACACACTACTATAACCACAGCAGGTATACACACGACTATAACCACAGCAGGTATACACACTACTATAACCACAGCAGGTATACACACTACTATAACCACAGCAGGTATACACACTACTATAACACAGCAGGTATACACACTACTATAACCACAGCAGGTATACACACTACTATAACACAGCAGGTATACACACTACTATAACCACAGCAGGTATACACACTACTGTAAACACAGCAGGTATACACACTACTGTAACCACAGCAGGTATACACACTACTATAACCACAGCAGGTATACACACTACTATAACCACACAGCAGGTATACACACTACTATAACCACAGCAGGTATACACACTACTATAACCACACAGCAGGTATACACACTACTATAACCACAGCAGGTATACACACTACTATAACCACAGCAGGTATACACACTACTATAACCACAGCAGGTATACACACTACTATAACACAGCAGGTATACACACTACTATAACCACAGCAGGTATACACACTACTATAACCACAGCAGGTATACACACTACTATAACCACAGCAGGTATACACACTACTACAAAGCACAGCAGGTATACCCACTACTATAACCACACAGCAGGTATACACACTACTATAACCACAGCAGGTATACACACTACTATAACCACAGCAGGTATACACACTACTATAACCACAGCAGGTATACACACTACTATAACCACAGCAGGTATACACACTACTATCACCACAGCAGGTATACACACTACTATAACCACAGCAGGTATACACACTACTATAACACAGCATGTATACACACTACTATAACCACACAGCAGGTATACACACTACTATAACCACACAGCAGGTATACACACTACTATAACCACAGCAGGTATACACACTACTATAACCACAGCAGGTATACACACTAATATAACCACAGCAGGTATACACACTACTATAACCACAGCAGGTATACACACTACTATAACCACAGCAGGTATACACACTACTATAACCACACAGCAGGTATACACACTACTATAACCACAGCAGGTATACACACTACTATAACCACAGCAGGTATACACACTAATATAACCACAGCAGGTATACACACTACTATAACCACAGCAGGTATACACACTACTATAACCACAGCAGGTATACACACTACTATAACCACAGCAGGTATACACACTACTATAACCACAGCAGGTATACACACTACTATAACCACACAGCAGGTATACACACCACTATAACCACACAGCAGGTATACACACTACTATAACCACCCAGCAGGTATACACACTACTATAACCACACAGCAGGTATACACACCACTATAACCACACAGCAGGTATACACACTACTATAACACAGCAGGTATACACACTACTATAACCACATCAGGTATACACACTACTATAACCACAGCAGGTATACACACTACGATAACCACACAGCAGGTATACACACTACTATAACCACACAGCAGGTATACACACTACTATAACCACAGCAGGTATACACACTACTATAACCACAGCCGGTATACACACTACTATAACCACAGCAGGTATACACACTACTATAACCACAGCAGGTATACACACTACTATAACCACACAGCAGGTATACACACTACTATAACCACAGCATGTATACACACTACTATAACCACAGCAGGTATACACACTACTATAACCACAGCAGCAGGTATACACACTACTATAACCACAGAAGGTATACACACTACTATAACCACAGCAGGTATATACTCTACTATAACCACAGCAGGTGTACACACTACTATAACCACAGCAGGTATACACACGACTATAACCACAGCAGGTATACACACTACTATAACCACAGCAGGTATACACACTACTATAACCACATCAGGTATACACACTACTATAACACAGCAGGTATACACACTACTATAACCACAGCAGGTATACACACTACTATAACACAGCAGGTATACACACTACTATAACCACAGCAGGTATACACACTACTGTAAACACAGCAGGTATACACACTACTGTAACCACAGCAGGTATACACACTACTATAACCACAGCAGGTATACACACTACTATAACCACACAGCAGGTATACACACTACTATAACCACAGCAGGTATACACACTACTATAACCACACAGCAGGTATACACACTACTATAACCACAGCAGGTATACACACTACTATAACCACAGCAGGTATACACACTACTATAACCACAGCAGGTATACACACTACTATAACACAGCAGGTATACACACTACTATAACCACAGCAGGTATACACACTACTATAACCACAGCAGGTATACACACTACTATAACCACAGCAGGTATACACACTACTACAAAGCACAGCAGGTATACCCACTACTATAACCACAGCAGGTATACACACTACTATAACCACACAGCAGGTATACACACTACTATAACCAGAGCAGGTATACACACTACTATAACCAGAGCAGGTATACACACTACTATAACCACAGCAGGTATACACACTACTATAACCACAGCAGGTATACACACTACTATAACCACACAGCAGGTATACACACTACTATAACCACACAGCAGGTATACACACTAATATAACCAGAGCAGGTATACACACTACTATAACCAGAGCAGGTATACACACTACTATAACCACAGCAGGTATACACACTACTATAACCACAGCAGGTATACACACTACTATAACCACACAGCAAGTATACACACTACTATAACCACAGCAGGTATACACACTACTATAACCACAGCAGGTATACACACTACTATAACCACAGCAGGTATACACACTACTATAACAACAGCAGGTATACACACTACTATAACCACACAGTAGGTATACACACCACTATAACCACACAGAAGGTATACACACTACTATAACCACCCAGCAGGTATACACACTACTATAACCACACAGCAGGTATACACACCACTATAACCACACAGCAGGTATACACACTACTATAACACAGCAGGTGTACACACTACTATAACCACAGCAGGTATACACACTACTATAACCACAGCAGGTATACACACTACGATAACCACACAGCAGGTATACACACTACTATAACCACACAGCAGGTATACACACTACTATAACCACAGCAGGTATACACACTACTATAACCACAGCAGGTATACACACTACTATAACCACAGCAGGTATACACACTACTATAACCACACAGCAGGTATACACACTACTATAACCACAGCATGTATACACACTACTATAACCACAGCAGGTATACACACTACTATAACCACAGCATGTATACACACCACTATAACCACACAGCAGGTATACACACTACTATAACCACATCATGTATACACACTACTATAACCACAGCAGGTATACACACTACTATAACCACACAGCAGGTATACACACTACTATAACCACAGCAGGTGTACACACTACTATAACCACACAGCAGGTATACACACCACTATAACCACACAGCAGGTATACACACTACTATAACCACAGCATGTATACACACTACTATAACCACAGCAGGTATACACACTACTATAACCACACAGCAGGTATACACACTACTATAACCACAGCAGATATACACACTACTATAACCACAGCAGGTATACACACTACTATAACCACACAGCAGGTATACACACTACTATAACCACAGCAGGTATACACACTACTATAACCACACAGCAGGTATACACACTACTATAACCACAGCAGGTATACACACTACTATAACCACAGCAGGTATACACACTACTATAACCACAGCAGGTATACACACTACTATAACCACAGCAGGTATACACACTACTATAACCACAGCAGGTATACACACTACTATAACCACAGCAGGTATACACACTACTATAACAACAGCAGGTATACACACTACTATAACCACACAGCAGGTATACACACCACTATAACCACACAGAAGGTATACACACTACTATAACCACCCAGCAGGTATACACACTACTATAACCACACAGCAGGTATACACACCACTATAACCACACAGCAGGTATACACACTACTATAACACAGCAGGTGTACACAATACTATAACCACAGCAGGTATACACACTACTATAACCACAGCAGGCATACACACTACGATAACCACACAGCAGGTATACACACTACTATAACCACACAGCAGGTATACACACTACTATAACCACAGCAGGTATACACACTACTATAACCACAGCAGGTATACACACTACTATAACCACACAGCAGGTATACACACTACTATAACCACAGCATGTATACACACTACTATAACCACAGCAGGTATACACACTACTATAACCACAGCATGTATACACACCACTATAACCACACAGCAGGTATACACACTACTATAACCACATCATGTATACACACTACTATAACCACAGCAGGTATACACACTACTATAACCACACAGCAGGTATACACACTACTATAACCACAGCAGGTGTACACACTACTATAACCACACAGCAGGTATACACACCACTATAACCACACAGCAGGTATACACACTACTATAACCACACAGCAGGTATACACACTACTATAACCACAGCAGGTATACACACTACTATAACCACAGCAGGTATACACACTACTATAACCACACAGCAGGTATACACACTACTATAACCACAGCAGGTATACACACTACTATAACCACACAGCAGGTATACACACTACTATAACCACAGCAGGTATACACACTACTATAACCACAGCAGGTATACACACTACTATAACCACAGCAGGTATACACACTACTATAACCACAGCAGGTATACACACTACTATAACCACAGCAGGTATACACACTACTATAACACCAGCAGGTATACACACTACTATAACCACACAGCAGGTATACACACTACTATAACCACAGCAGGTATACACACTACTATAACCACAGCAGGTATACACACTACTATAACCACAGCAGGTATACACACTACTATAACCACACAGCAGGTATACACACTACTATAACCACACAGCAGGTTCACACACTACTATAACCACAGCAGGTACACACACTACTATAACCAGAGCAGGTATACACACTACTATAACACAGCAGGTATACACACTACTATAACCACAGCAGGTACACACACTACTATAACACCAGCAGGTATACACACTACTATAACCACACAGCAGGTATACACACTACTATAACCACAGCAGGTATACACACTACTATAACCACAGCAGGTATACACACTACTATAACCACACAGCAGGTATACACACTACTATAACCACAGCAGGTATACACACTACTATAACCACACAGCAGGTATACACACTACTATAACCACAGCAGGTATACACACTACTATAACCACAGCAGGTATACACACTACTATAACCACAGCAGGTATACACACTACTATAACCACAGCAGGTATACACACTACTATAACCACAGCAGGTATACACACTACTATAACCACAACAGGTATACACACTACTATAACAACAGCAGGTATACACACTACTATAACCACACAGCAGGTATACACACCACTATAACCACACAGAAGGTATACACACTACTATAACCACCCAGCAGGTATACACACTACTATAACCACACAGCAGGTATACACACCACTATAACCACACAGCAGGTATACACACTACTATAACACAGCAGGTGTACACAATACTATAACCACAGCAGGTATACACACTACTATAACCACAGCAGGCATACACACTACGATAACCACACAGCAGGTATACACACTACTATAACCACACAGCAGGTATACACACTACTATAACCACAGCAGGTATACACACTACTATAACCACAGCAGGTATACACACTACTATAACCACACAGCAGGTATACACACTACTATAACCACAGCATGTATACACACTACTATAACCACAGCAGGTATACACACTACTATAACCACAGCATGTATACACACCACTATAACCACACAGCAGGTATACACACTACTATAACCACATCATGTATACACACTACTATAACCACAGCAGGTATACACACTACTATAACCACACAGCAGGTATACACACTACTATAACCACAGCAGGTGTACACACTACTATAACCACACAGCAGGTATACACACCACTATAACCACACAGCAGGTATACACACTACTATAACCACACAGCAGGTATACACACTACTATAACCACAGCAGGTATACACACTACTATAACCACAGCAGGTATACACACTACTATAACCACACAGCAGGTATACACACTACTATAACCACAGCAGGTATACACACTACTATAACCACACAGCAGGTATACACACTACTATAACCACAGCAGGTATACACACTACTATAACCACAGCAGGTATACACACTACTATAACCACAGCAGGTATACACACTACTATAACCACAGCAGGTATACACACTACTATAACCACAGCAGGTATACACACTACTATAACCACAGCAGGTATACACACTACTATAACACCAGCAGGTATACACACTACTATAACCACACAGCAGGTATACACACTACTATAACCACAGCAGGTATACACACTACTATAACCACAGCAGGTATACACATTACTATAACCACAGCAGGTATACACACTACTATAACCACACAGCAGGTATACACACTACTATAACCACACAGCAGGTTCACACACTACTATAACCACAGCAGGTACACACACTACTATAACCAGAGCAGGTATACACACTACTATAACACAGCAGGTATACACACTACTATAACCACAGCAGGTACACACACTACTATAACACCAGCAGGTATACACACTACTATAACCACACAGCAGGTATACACACTACTATAACCACAGCAGGTATACACACTACTATAACCACAGCAGGTATACACACTACTATAACCACAGCATGTATACACACTACTATAACCACACAGCAGGTATACACACTACTATAACCACAGCAGGTATACACACTACTATAACACAGCAGGTATACACACTACTATAACCACATCAGGTATACACACTACTATAACACAGCAGGTATACACACTACTATAACCACAGCAGGTATACACACTACTATAAAGCACAGCAGGTATACACACTACTATAACCACAGCAGGTATACACACTACTATAACCACAGCAGGTATACACACTACTATAACCACAGCAGGTATACACACTACTATAACCACAGCAGGTATACACACTACTATAACCACAGCAGGTATACACACTACTATAACCACACAGCAGGTATACACACCACTATAACCACACAGCAGGTATACACACTACTATAACCACCCAGCAGGTATACACACTACTATAACCACACAGCAGGTATACACACCACTATAACCACACAGCAGGTATACACACTACTATAACACAGCAGGTATACACACTACTATAACCACAGCAGGTATACACACTACTATAACCACAGCAGGTATACACACTACGATAACCACACAGCAGGTATACACACTACTATAACCACACAGCAGGTATACACACTACTATAACCACAGCAGGTATACACACTACTATAACCACAGCAGGTATACACACTACTATAACCACAGCAGGTATACACACTACTATAACCACAGCAGGTATACACACTACTATAACCACAGCAGGTATACACACTACTATAACCACACAGCAGGTATACACACTACTATAACCACAGCATGTATACACACTACTATAACCACAGCAGGTATACACACTACTATAACCACAGCATGTATACACACCACTATAACCACACAGCAGGTATACACACTACTATAACCACATCATGTATACACACTACTATAACCACAGCAGGTATACACACTACTATAACCACACAGCAGGTATACACACTACTATAACCACAGCAGGTGTACACACTACTATAACCACACAGCAGGTATACACACCACTATAACCACACAGCAGGTATACACACTACTATAACCACAGCATGTATACACACTACTATAACCACAGCAGGTATACACACTACTATAACCACACAGCAGGTATACACACTACTATAACCACAGCAGGTATACACACTACTATAACCACAGCAGGTATACACACTACTATAACCACACAGCAGGTATACACACTACTATAACCACAGCAGGTATACACACTACTATAACCACACAGCAGGTATACACACTACTATAACCACAGCAGGTATACACACTACTATAACCACAGCAGGTATACACACTAATATAACCACAGCAGGTATACACACTACTATAACCACAGCAGGTATACACACTACTATAACCACAGCAGGTATACACACTACTATAACCACAGCAGGTATACACACTACTATAACACCAGCAGGTATACACACTACTATAACCACACAGCAGGTATACACACTACTATAACCATAGCAGGTATACACACTACTATAACCACAGCAGGTATACACACTACTATAACCACACAGCAGGTATACACACTACTATAACCACACAGCAGGTATACACACTACTATAACCACAGCAGGTACACACACTACTATAACCAGAGCAGGTATACACACTACTATAACACAGCAGGTATACACACTACTATAACCACAGCAGGTACACACACTACTATAACACCAGCAGATATACACACTACTATAACCACACAGCAGGTATACACACTACTATAACCACAGCAGGTATACACACTATTATAACCACATCAGGTATACACACTACTATAACCACAGCATGTATACACACTACTATAACCACACAGCAGGTATACACACTACTATAACCACAGCATGTATACACACTACTATAACCACAGCAGGTATACACACTACTATAACCACAGCATGTATACACACCACTATAACCACACAGCAGGTATACACACTACTATAACCACATCATGTATACACACTACTATAACCACAGCAGGTATACACACTACTATAACCACACAACAGGTATACACACTACTATAACCACAGCAGGTGTACACACGACTATAACCACACAGCAGGTATACACACCACTATAACCACACAGCAGGTATACACACTACTATAACCACAGCATGTATACACACTACTATAACCACAGCAGGTATACACACTAATATAACCACACAGCAGGTATACACACTACTATAACCACAGCAGGTATACACACTACTATAACCACAGCAGGTATACACACTACTATAACCACACAGCAGGTATACACACTACTATAACCACAGCAGGTATACACACTACTATAACCACACAGCAGGTATACACACTACTATAACCACAGCAGGTATACACACTACTATAACCACAGCAGGTATACACACTACTATAACCACAGCAGGTATACACACTACTATAACCACAGCAGGTATACATACTACTATAACACCAGCAGGTATACACACTACTATAACCACACAGCAGGTATACACACTACTATAACCACAGCAGGTATACACACTACTATAACCACAGCAGGTATACACACTACTATAACCACAGCAGGTATACACACTACTATAACCACAGCAGGTATACATACTACTATAACACCAGCAGGTATACACACTACTATAACCACACAGCAGGTATACACACTACTATAACCACAGCAGGTATACACACTACTATAACCACAGCAGGTATACACACTACTATAACCACAGCAGGTATACACACTACTATAACCACACAGCAGGTATACACACTACTATAACCACACAGCAGGTATACACACTACTATAACCACAGCAGGTATACACACTACTATAACACCAGCAGGTATACACACTACTATAACCACACAGCAGGTATACACACTACTATAACCATAGCAGGTATACACACTACTATAACCACAGCAGGTATACACACTACTATAACCACACAGCAGGTATACACACTACTATAACCACACAGCAGGTATACACACTACTATAACCACAGCAGGTACACACACTACTATAACCAGAGCAGGTATACACACTACTATAACACAGCAGGTATACACACTACTATAACCACAGCAGGTACACACACTACTATAACACCAGCAGATATACACACTACTATAACCACACAGCAGGTATACACACTACTATAACCACAGCAGGTATACACACTATTATAACCACATCAGGTATACACACTACTATAACCACAGCATGTATACACACTACTATAACCACACAGCAGGTATACACACTACTATAACCACAGCATGTATACACACTACTATAACCACAGCAGGTATACACACTAATATAACCACACAGCAGGTATACACACTACTATAACCACAGCAGGTATACACACTACTATAACCACAGCAGGTATACACACTACTATAACCACACAGCAGGTATACACACTACTATAACCACAGCAGGTATACACACTACTATAACCACAGCAGGTGTACACACGACTATAACCACACAGCAGGTATACACACCACTATAACCACACAGCAGGTATACACACTACTATAACCACAGCAGGTATACACACTACTATAATCACAGCATGTATACACACCACTATAACCACACAGCAGGTATACACACTACTATAACCACAGCATGTATACACACTACTATAACCACAGCAGGTATACACACTACTATAACCACAGCAGCAGGTATACACACTACTATAACCACAGAAGGTATACACACTACTATAACCACAGCAGGTATACACACTAATATAACCACAGCAGGTATACACACTACTATAACCACAGCAGGTATACACACTACTATAACCACAGCAGGTATACACACTACTATAACCACACAGCAGGTATACACACTACTATAACCACACAGCAGGTATACACACTACTATAACCACAGCAGGTATACACACTACTATAACCACAGCAGGTATACACACTACTATAACCACAGCAGGTATACACACTACTATAACCACAGCAGGTATACACACTACTATAACCACAGCAGGTATACACACTACTATAACCACAGCAGGTGTACACACTACTATCACCACAGCAGGTATACACACTACTATAACCACAGCAGGTATACACACTACTATAACACAGCATGTATACACACTACTATAACCACACAGCAGGTATACACACTACTATAACCACAGCAGGTATACACACTACTATAACCACAGCAGGTATACACACTACTATAACCACAGCAGGTATACACACTACTATAACCACAGCAGGTATACACACTACTATAACCACAGCAGGTATACACACTACTATAACCACAGCAGGTATACACACTACTCTAACCACAGCAGGTATACACACTACTATAACCACACAGCAGGTATACACACCACTATAACCACACAGCAGGTATACACACTACTATAACCACCCAGCAGGTATACACACTACTATAACCACACAGCAGGTATACACACCACTATAACCACACAGCAGGTATACACACTACTATAACACAGCAGGTATACACACTACTATAACCACAGCAGGTATACACACTACTATAACCACAGCAGGTATACACACTACGATAACCACACAGCAGGTATACACACTACTATAACCACACAGCAGGTATACACACTACTATAACCACAGCAGGTATACACACTACTATAACCACAGCAGGTATACACACTACTATAACCACAGCAGGTATACACACTACTATAACCACAGCAGGTATACACACTACTATAACCACACAGCAGGTATACACACTACTATAACCACAGCATGTATACACACTACTATAACCACAGCAGGTATACACACTACTATAACCACAGCATGTATACACACCACTATAACCACACAGCAGGTATACACACTACTATAACCACAGCAGGTGTACACACTACTATAACCACACAGCAGGTATACACACCACTATAACCACACAGCAGGTATACACACTACTATAACCACAGCATGTATACACACTACTATAACCACAGCAGGTATACACACTACTATAACCACACAGCATGTATACACACTACTATAACCACAGCAGGTATACACACTACTATAACCACAGCAGGTATACACACTACTATAACCACACAGCAGGTATACACACTACTATAACCACAGCAGGTATACACACTACTATAACCACACAGCAGGTATACACACTACTATAACCACAGCAGGTATACACACTACTATAACCACAGCAGGTATACACACTACTATAACCACAGCAGGTATACACACTACTATAACCACAGCAGGTATACACACTACTATAACCACATCAGGTATACACACTACTATAACCACAGCAGGTATACACACTACTATAACACCAGCAGGTATACACACTACTATAACCACACAGCAGGTATACACACTACTATAACCACAGCAGGTATACACACTACTATAACCACAGCAGGTATACACACTACTATAACCACAGCAGGTATACACACTACTATAACACAGCAGGTATACACACTACTATAACCACAGCAGGTACACACACTACTATAACACCAGCAGGTATACACACTACTATAACCACAGCAGGTATACACACTACTATAACCACAGCAGGTACACACACTACTATAACCAGAGCAGGTATACACACTACTATAACACAGCAGGTATACACACTACTATAACCAGAGCAGGTACACAAACTACTATAACACCAGCAGGTATACACACTACTATAACCACACAGCAGGTATACACACTACTATAACCACAGCAGGTTTACACACTACTATAACCACAGCCACACAGCAGGTATACACACTACTATAACCACAGCCGGTATACACACTACTATAACCACACAGCAGGTATACACACTACTATAACCACACAGCAGGTATACACACTACTATAACCACAGCAGGTATACACACTACTATAACCACAGCAGGTATACACACTACTATAACCACAGCAGGTATACACACTACTATAACCACAGCAGGTATACATACTACTATAACACCAGCAGGTATACACACTACTATAACCACACAGCAGGTATACACACTACTATAACCACAGCAGGTATACACACTACTATAACCACAGCAGGTATACACACTACTATAACCACAGCAGGTATACACACTACTATAACCACACAGCAGGTATACACACTACTATAACCACACAGCAGGTATACACACTACTATAACCACAGCAGGTACACACACTACTATAACCAGAGCAGGTATACACACTACTATAACACAGCAGGTATACACACTACTATAACCACACAGCAGGTATACACACTACTATAACCACACAGCAGGTATACACACTACTATAACCACAGCAGGTACACACACTACTATAACCAGAGCAGGTATACACACTACTATAACACAGCAGGTATACACACTACTATAACCACAGCAGGTACACACACTACTATAACACCAGCAGGTATACACACTACTATAACCACACAGCAGGTATACACACTACTATAACCACAGCAGGTATACACACTATTATAACCACAGCAGGTATAAACACTACTATAACCACACAGCAGGTATACACACTACTATAACCACAGCAGGTATACACACTACTATAACACAGCAGGTATACACAATACTATAACCACAGCAGGTATACACACTACTATAACACAGCAGGTATACACACTACTATAACCACAGCAGGTATACACACTACTATAAAGCACATCAGTTATACACACTACTATAACCACAGCAGGTATACACACTACTATAACCACACAGCAGGTATACACACTACTATAACCAGAGCAGGTATACCCACTACTATAACCACAGCAGGTATACACACTACTATAACCACAGCAGGTATACACACTACTATAACCACAGCAGGTATACACACTACTATAACCACACAGCAGGTATACACACTACTATAACCACAGCATGTATACACACTACTATAACCACAGCAGGTATACACACTACTATAATCACAGCATGTATACACACCACTATAACCACACAGCAGGTATACACACTACTATAACCACAGCATGTATACACACTACTATAACCACAGCAGGTATACACACTACTATAACCACAGCAGCAGGTATACACACTACTATAACCACAGAAGGTATACACACTACTATAACCACAGCAGGTATACACACTAATATAACCACAGCAGGTATACACACTACTATAACCACAGCAGGTATACACACTACTATAACCACAGCAGGTATACACACTACTATAACCACACAGCAGGTATACACACTACTATAACCACACAGCAGGTATACACACTACTATAACCACAGCAGGTATACACACTACTATAACCACAGCAGGTATACACACTACTATAACCACAGCAGGTATACACACTACTATAACCACAGCAGGTATACACACTACTATAACCACAGCAGGTATACACACTACTATAACCACAGCAGGTGTACACACTACTATCACCACAGCAGGTATACACACTACTATAACCACAGCAGTTATACACACTACTATAACACAGCATGTATACACACTACTATAACCACACAGCAGGTATACACACTACTATAGCCACACAGCAGGTATACACACTACTATAACCACAGCAGGTATACACACTACTATAACCACAGCAGGTATACACACTACTATAACCACAGCAGGTATACACACTACTATAACCACAGCAGGTATACACACTACTATAACCACAGCAGGTATACACACTACTATAACCACAGCAGGTATACACACTACTATAACCACAGCAGGTATACACACGACTCTAACCACAGCAGGTATACACACTACTATAACCACACAGCAGGTATACACACCACTATAACCACACAGCAGGTATACACACTACTATAACCACCCAGCAGGTATACACACTACTATAACCACACAGCAGGTATACACACTACTATAACCACAGCAGGTATACACACTATTATAACCACAGCAGGTATACACACTACTATAACCACAGCATGTATAAACACTACTATAACCACACAGCAGGTATACACACTACTATAACCACAGCAGGTATACACACTACTATAACACAGCAGGTATACACAATACTATAACCACAGCAGGTATACACACTACTATAACACAGCAGGTATACACACTACTATAACCACAGCAGGTATACACACTACTATAAAGCACATCAGTTATACACACTACTATAACCACAGCAGGTATACACACTACTATAACCACACAGCAGGTATACACACTACTATAACCAGAGCAGGTATACCCACTACTATAACCACAGCAGGTATACACACTACTATAACCACAGCAGGTATACACACTACTATAACCACAGCAGGTATACACACTACTATAACCACACAGCAGGTATACACACTACTATAACCACAGCATGTATACACACTACTATAACCACAGCAGGTATACACACTACTATAATCACAGCATGTATACACACCACTATAACCACACAGCAGGTATACACACTACTATAACCACAGCATGTATACACACTACTATAACCACAGCAGGTATACACACTACTATAACCACAGCAGCAGGTATACACACTACTATAACCACAGAAGGTATACACACTACTATAACCACAGCAGGTATACACACTAATATAACCACAGCAGGTATACACACTACTATAACCACAGCAGGTATACACACTACTATAACCACAGCAGGTATACACACTACTATAACCACACAGCAGGTATACACACTACTATAACCACACAGCAGGTATACACACTACTATAACCACAGCAGGTATACACACTACTATAACCACAGCAGGTATACACACTACTATAACCACAGCAGGTATACACACTACTATAACCACAGCAGGTATACACACTACTATAACCACAGCAGGTATACACACTACTATAACCACAGCAGGTGTACACACTACTATCACCACAGCAGGTATACACACTACTATAACCACAGCAGTTATACACACTACTATAACACAGCATGTATACACACTACTATAACCACACAGCAGGTATACACACTACTATAACCACACAGCAGGTATACACACTACTATAACCACAGCAGGTATACACACTACTATAACCACAGCAGGTATACACACTACTATAACCACAGCAGGTATACACACTACTATAACCACAGCAGGTATACACACTACTATAACCACAGCAGGTATACACACTACTATAACCACAGCAGGTATACACACTACTATAACCACAGCAGGTATACACACGACTCTAACCACAGCAGGTATACACACTACTATAACCACACAGCAGGTATACACACCACTATAACCACACAGCAGGTATACACACTACTATAACCACCCAGCAGGTATACACACTACTATAACCACACAGCAGGTATACACACCACTATAACCACACAGCAGGTATACACACTACTATAACACAGCAGGTATACACACTACTATAACCACAGCAGGTATACACACTACTATAACCACAGCAGGTATACACACTACGATAACCACACAGCAGGTATACACACTACTATAACCACACAGCAGGTATACACACTACTATAACCACAGCAGGTATACACACTACTATAACCACAGCAGGTATACACACTACTATAACCACAGCAGGTATACACACTACTATAACCACAGCAGGTATACACACTACTATAACCACACAGCAGGTATACACACTACTATAACCACAGCATGTATACACACTACTATAACCACAGCAGGTATACACACTACTATAACCACAGCATGTATACACACCACTATAACCACACAGCAGGTATACACACTACTATAACCACAGCAGGTATACACACTACTATAACCACACAGCAGGTATACACACTACTATAACCACAGCAGGTGTACACACTACTATAACCACACAGCAGGTATACACACCACTATAACCACACAGCAGGTATACACACTACTATAACCACAGCATGTATACACACTACTATAACCACAGCAGGTATACACACTACTATAACCACACAGCATGTATACACACTACTATAACCACAGCAGGTATACACACTACTATAACCACAGCAGGTATACACACTACTATAACCACACAGCAGGTATACACACTACTATAACCACAGCAGGTATACACACTACTATAACCACACAGCAGGTATACACACTACTATAACCACAGCAGGTATACACACTACTATAACCACAGCAGGTATACACACTACTATAACCACAGCAGGTATACACACTACTATAACCACAGCAGGTATACACACTACTATAACCACAGCAGGTATACACACTACTATAACCACAGCAGGTATACACACTACTATAACACCAGCAGGTATACACACTACTATAACCACACAGCAGGTATACACACTACTATAACCACAGCAGGTATACACACTACTATAACCACAGCAGGTATACACACTACTATAACCACAGCAGGTATACACACTACTATAACACAGCAGGTATACACACTACTATAACCACAGCAGGTACACACACTACTATAACACCAGCAGGTATACACACTACTATAACCACACAGCAGGTATACACACTACTATAACCACAGCAGGTATACACACTACTATAACCACAGCAGGTATACACACTACTATAACCACAGCAGGTACACACACTACTATAACCAGAGCAGGTATACACACTACTATAACACAGCAGGTATACACACTACTATAACCAGAGCAGGTACACAAACTACTATAACACCAGCAGGTATACACACTACTATAACCACACAGCAGGTATACACACTACTATAACCACAGCAGGTTTACACACTACTATAACCACAGCCACACAGCAGGTATACACACTACTATAACCACAGCCGGTATACACACTACTATAACCACACAGCAGGTATACACACTACTATAACCACGCAGCAGGTATACACACTACTATAACCACAGCAGGTACACACACTACTATAACCAGAGCAGGTATACACACTACTATAACACAGCAGGTATACACACTACTATAACCACAGCAGGTACACACACTACTATAACACCAGCAGGTATACACACTACTATAACCACACAGCAGGTATACACACTACTATAACCACAGCAGGTATACACACTACTATAACCACAGCAGGTATACACACTACTATAACCACAGCAGGTATACACACTACTATAACCACAGCAGGTATACACACTACTATAACCACAGCAGGTATACACACTACTATAACCACAGCAGGTATACACACTACTATAACCACACAGCAGGTATACACACTACTATAACCACACAGCAGGTTCACACACTACTATAACCACAGCAGGTACACACACTACTATAACCAGAGCAGGTATACACACTACTATAACACAGCAGGTATACACACTACTATAACCACAGCAGGTACACACACTACTATAACACCAGCAGGTATACACACTACTATAACCACACAGCAGGTATACACACTACTATAACCACAGCAGGTATACACACTACTATAACCACAGCAGGTATACACACTACTATAACCACAGCATGTATACACACTACTATAACCACACAGCAGGTATACACACTACTATAACCACAGCAGGTATACACACTACTATAACACAGCAGGTATACACACTACTATAACCACATCAGGTATACACACTACTATAACACAGCAGGTATACACACTACTATAACCACAGCAGGTATACACACTACTATAAAGCACAGCAGGTATACACACTACTATAACCACAGCAGGTATACACACTACTATAACCACAGCAGGTATACACACTACTATAACCACAGCAGGTATACACACTACTATAACCACAGCAGGTATACACACTACTATAACCACAGCAGGTATACACACTACTATAACCACACAGCAGGTATACACACCACTATAACCACACAGCAGGTATACACACTACTATAACCACCCAGCAGGTATACACACTACTATAACCACACAGCAGGTATACACACCACTATAACCACACAGCAGGTATACACACTACTATAACACAGCAGGTATACACACTACTATAACCACAGCAGGTATACACACTACTATAACCACAGCAGGTATACACACTACGATAACCACACAGCAGGTATACACACTACTATAACCACACAGCAGGTATACACACTACTATAACCACAGCAGGTATACACACTACTATAACCACAGCAGGTATACACACTACTATAACCACAGCAGGTATACACACTACTATAACCACAGCAGGTATACACACTACTATAACCACAGCAGGTATACACACTACTATAACCACACAGCAGGTATACACACTACTATAACCACAGCATGTATACACACTACTATAACCACAGCAGGTATACACACTACTATAACCACAGCATGTATACACACCACTATAACCACACAGCAGGTATACACACTACTATAACCACATCATGTATACACACTACTATAACCACAGCAGGTATACACACTACTATAACCACACAGCAGGTATACACACTACTATAACCACAGCAGGTGTACACACTACTATAACCACACAGCAGGTATACACACCACTATAACCACACAGCAGGTATACACACTACTATAACCACAGCATGTATACACACTACTATAACCACAGCAGGTATACACACTACTATAACCACACAGCAGGTATACACACTACTATAACCACAGCAGGTATACACACTACTATAACCACAGCAGGTATACACACTACTATAACCACACAGCAGGTATACACACTACTATAACCACAGCAGGTATACACACTACTATAACCACACAGCAGGTATACACACTACTATAACCACAGCAGGTATACACACTACTATAACCACAGCAGGTATACACACTAATATAACCACAGCAGGTATACACACTACTATAACCACAGCAGGTATACACACTACTATAACCACAGCAGGTATACACACTACTATAACCACAGCAGGTATACACACTACTATAACACCAGCAGGTATACACACTACTATAACCACACAGCAGGTATACACACTACTATAACCATAGCAGGTATACACACTACTATAACCACAGCAGGTATACACACTACTATAACCACACAGCAGGTATACACACTACTATAACCACACAGCAGGTATACACACTACTATAACCACAGCAGGTACACACACTACTATAACCAGAGCAGGTATACACACTACTATAACACAGCAGGTATACACACTACTATAACCACAGCAGGTACACACACTACTATAACACCAGCAGATATACACACTACTATAACCACACAGCAGGTATACACACTACTATAACCACAGCAGGTATACACACTATTATAACCACATCAGGTATACACACTACTATAACCACAGCATGTATACACACTACTATAACCACACAGCAGGTATACACACTACTATAACCACAGCATGTATACACACTACTATAACCACAGCAGGTATACACACTACTATAACCACAGCATGTATACACACCACTATAACCACACAGCAGGTATACACACTACTATAACCACATCATGTATACACACTACTATAACCACAGCAGGTATACACACTACTATAACCACACAACAGGTATACACACTACTATAACCACAGCAGG
This sequence comes from Notolepis coatsorum, assembly GCF_963971535.1. Lineage (NCBI taxonomy): Eukaryota > Metazoa > Chordata > Actinopteri > Aulopiformes > Paralepididae > Notolepis > Notolepis coatsorum. The sequence continues at coordinate 203,309,411 of NC_140168.1, read as the reverse complement.
TGTACACACGACTATAACCACACAGCAGGTATACACACCACTATAACCACACAGCAGGTATACACACTACTATAACCACAGCATGTATACACACTACTATAACCACAGCAGGTATACACACTAATATAACCACACAGCAGGTATACACACTACTATAACCACAGCAGGTATACACACTACTATAACCACAGCAGGTATACACACTACTATAACCACACAGCAGGTATACACACTACTATAACCACAGCAGGTATACACACTACTATAACCACACAGCAGGTATACACACTACTATAACCACAGCAGGTATACACACTACTATAACCACAGCAGGTATACACACTACTATAACCACAGCAGGTATACACACTACTATAACCACAGCAGGTATACATACTACTATAACACCAGCAGGTATACACACTACTATAACCACACAGCAGGTATACACACTACTATAACCACAGCAGGTATACACACTACTATAACCACAGCAGGTATACACACTACTATAACCACAGCAGGTATACACACTACTATAACCACACAGCAGGTATACACACTACTATAACCACACAGCAGGTATACACACTACTATAACCACAGCAGGTACACACACTACTATAACCAGAGCAGGTATACACACTACTATAACACAGCAGGTATACACACTACTATAACCACACAGCAGGTATACACACTACTATAACCACACAGCAGGTATACACACTACTATAACCACAGCAGGTACACACACTACTATAACCAGAGCAGGTATACACACTACTATAACACAGCAGGTATACACACTACTATAACCACAGCAGGTACACACACTACTATAACACCAGCAGGTATACACACTACTATAACCACACAGCAGGTATACACACTACTATAACCACAGCAGGTATACACACTATTATAACCACAGCAGGTATACACACTACTATAACCACAGCATGTATAAACACTACTATAACCACACAGCAGGTATACACACTACTATAACCACAGCAGGTATACACACTACTATAACACAGCAGGTATACACAATACTATAACCACAGCAGGTATACACACTACTATAACACAGCAGGTATACACACTACTATAACCACAGCAGGTATACACACTACTATAAAGCACATCAGGTATACACACTACTATAACCACAGCAGGTATACACACTACTATAACCACACAGCAGGTATACACACTACTATAACCAGAGCAGGTATACCCACTACTATAACCACAGCAGGTATACACACTACTATAACCACAGCAGGTATACACACTACTATAACCACAGCAGGTATACACACTACTATAACCACACAGCAGGTATACACACTACTATAACCACAGCATGTATACACACTACTATAACCACAGCAGGTATACACACTACTATAATCACAGCATGTATACACACCACTATAACCACACAGCAGGTATACACACTACTATAACCACAGCATGTATACACACTACTATAACCACAGCAGGTATACACACTACTATAACCACAGCAGCAGGTATACACACTACTATAACCACAGAAGGTATACACACTACTATAACCACAGCAGGTATACACACTAATATAACCACAGCAGGTATACACACTACTATAACCACAGCAGGTATACACACTACTATAACCACAGCAGGTATACACACTACTATAACCACACAGCAGGTATACACACTACTATAACCACACAGCAGGTATACACACTACTATAACCACAGCAGGTATACACACTACTATAACCACAGCAGGTATACACACTACTATAACCACAGCAGGTATACACACTACTATAACCACAGCAGGTATACACACTACTATAACCACAGCAGGTATACACACTACTATAACCACAGCAGGTATACACACTACTATAACCACAGCAGGTATACACACTACTATAACCACAGCAGGTGTACACACTACTATCACCACAGCAGGTATACACACTACTATAACCACAGCAGGTATACACACTACTATAACACAGCATGTATACACACTACTATAACCACACAGCAGGTATACACACTACTATAACCACAGCAGGTATACACACTACTATAACCACAGCAGGTATACACACTACTATAACCACAGCAGGTATACACACTACTATAACCACAGCAGGTATACACACTACTATAACCACAGCAGGTATACACACTACTCTAACCACAGCAGGTATACACACTACTATAACCACACAGCAGGTATACACACCACTATAACCACACAGCAGGTATACACACTACTATAACCACCCAGCAGGTATACACACTACTATAACCACACAGCAGGTATACACACCACTATAACCACACAGCAGGTATACACACTACTATAACACAGCAGGTATACACACTACTATAACCACAGCAGGTATACACACTACTATAACCACAGCAGGTATACACACTACGATAACCACACAGCAGGTATACACACTACTATAACCACACAGCAGGTATACACACTACTATAACCACAGCAGGTATACACACTACTATAACCACAGCAGGTATACACACTACTATAACCACAGCAGGTATACACACTACTATAACCACAGCAGGTATACACACTACTATAACCACACAGCAGGTATACACACTACTATAACCACAGCATGTATACACACTACTATAACCACAGCAGGTATACACACTACTATAACCACAGCATGTATACACACCACTATAACCACACAGCAGGTATACACACTACTATAACCACAGCAGGTGTACACACTACTATAACCACACAGCAGGTATACACACCACTATAACCACACAGCAGGTATACACACTACTATAACCACAGCATGTATACACACTACTATAACCACAGCAGGTATACACACTACTATAACCACACAGCATGTATACACACTACTATAACCACAGCAGGTATACACACTACTATAACCACAGCAGGTATACACACTACTATAACCACACAGCAGGTATACACACTACTATAACCACAGCAGGTATACACACTACTATAACCACACAGCAGGTATACACACTACTATAACCACAGCAGGTATACACACTACTATAACCACAGCAGGTATACACACTACTATAACCACAGCAGGTATACACACTACTATAACCACAGAAGGTATACACACTACTATAACCACATCAGGTATACACACTACTATAACCACAGCAGGTATACACACTACTATAACACCAGCAGGTATACACACTACTATAACCACACAGCAGGTATACACACTACTATAACCACAGCAGGTATACACACTACTATAACCACAGCAGGTATACACACTACTATAACCACAGCAGGTATACACACTACTATAACACAGCAGGTATACACACTACTATAACCACAGCAGGTACACACACTACTATAACACCAGCAGGTATACACACTACTATAACCACAGCAGGTATACACACTACTATAACCACAGCAGGTACACACACTACTATAACCAGAGCAGGTATACACACTACTATAACACAGCAGGTATACACACTACTATAACCAGAGCAGGTACACAAACTACTATAACACCAGCAGGTATACACACTACTATAACCACACAGCAGGTATACACACTACTATAACCACAGCAGGTTTACACACTACTATAACCACAGCCACACAGCAGGTATACACACTACTATAACCACAGCCGGTATACACACTACTATAACCACACAGCAGGTATACACACTACTATAACCACACAGCAGGTATACACACTACTATAACCACAGCAGGTATACACACTAATATAACCACAGCAGGTATACACACTACTATAACCACAGCAGGTATACACACTACTATAACCACAGCAGGTATACATACTACTATAACACCAGCAGGTATACACACTACTATAACCACACAGCAGGTATACACACTACTATAACCACAGCAGGTATACACACTACTATAACCACAGCAGGTATACACACTACTATAACCACAGCAGGTATACACACTACTATAACCACACAGCAGGTATACACACTACTATAACCACACAGCAGGTATACACACTACTATAACCACAGCAGGTACACACACTACTATAACCAGAGCAGGTATACACACTACTATAACACAGCAGGTATACACACTACTATAACCACACAGCAGGTATACACACTACTATAACCACACAGCAGGTATACACACTACTATAACCACAGCAGGTACACACACTACTATAACCAGAGCAGGTATACACACTACTATAACACAGCAGGTATACACACTACTATAACCACAGCAGGTACACACACTACTATAACACCAGCAGGTATACACACTACTATAACCACACAGCAGGTATACACACTACTATAACCACAGCAGGTATACACACTATTATAACCACAGCAGGTATACACACTACTATAACCACAGCATGTATAAACACTACTATAACCACACAGCAGGTATACACACTACTATAACCACAGCAGGTATACACACTACTATAACACAGCAGGTATACACAATACTATAACCACAGCAGGTATACACACTACTATAACACAGCAGGTATACACACTACTATAACCACAGCAGGTATACACACTACTATAAAGCACATCAGTTATACACACTACTATAACCACAGCAGGTATACACACTACTATAACCACACAGCAGGTATACACACTACTATAACCAGAGCAGGTATACCCACTACTATAACCACAGCAGGTATACACACTACTATAACCACAGCAGGTATACACACTACTATAACCACAGCAGGTATACACACTACTATAACCACACAGCAGGTATACACACTACTATAACCACAGCATGTATACACACTACTATAACCACAGCAGGTATACACACTACTATAATCACAGCATGTATACACACCACTATAACCACACAGCAGGTATACACACTACTATAACCACAGCATGTATACACACTACTATAACCACAGCAGGTATACACACTACTATAACCACAGCAGCAGGTATACACACTACTATAACCACAGAAGGTATACACACTACTATAACCACAGCAGGTATACACACTAATATAACCACAGCAGGTATACACACTACTATAACCACAGCAGGTATACACACTACTATAACCACAGCAGGTATACACACTACTATAACCACACAGCAGGTATACACACTACTATAACCACACAGCAGGTATACACACTACTATAACCACAGCAGGTATACACACTACTATAACCACAGCAGGTATACACACTACTATAACCACAGCAGGTATACACACTACTATAACCACAGCAGGTATACACACTACTATAACCACAGCAGGTATACACACTACTATAACCACAGCAGGTGTACACACTACTATCACCACAGCAGGTATACACACTACTATAACCACAGCAGTTATACACACTACTATAACACAGCATGTATACACACTACTATAACCACACAGCAGGTATACACACTACTATAACCACACAGCAGGTATACACACTACTATAACCACAGCAGGTATACACACTACTATAACCACAGCAGGTATACACACTACTATAACCACAGCAGGTATACACACTACTATAACCACAGCAGGTATACACACTACTATAACCACAGCAGGTATACACACTACTATAACCACAGCAGGTATACACACTACTATAACCACAGCAGGTATACACACGACTCTAACCACAGCAGGTATACACACTACTATAACCACACAGCAGGTATACACACCACTATAACCACACAGCAGGTATACACACTACTATAACCACCCAGCAGGTATACACACTACTATAACCACACAGCAGGTATACACACTACTATAACCACAGCAGGTATACACACTATTATAACCACAGCAGGTATACACACTACTATAACCACAGCATGTATAAACACTACTATAACCACACAGCAGGTATACACACTACTATAACCACAGCAGGTATACACACTACTATAACACAGCAGGTATACACAATACTATAACCACAGCAGGTATACACACTACTATAACACAGCAGGTATACACACTACTATAACCACAGCAGGTATACACACTACTATAAAGCACATCAGTTATACACACTACTATAACCACAGCAGGTATACACACTACTATAACCACACAGCAGGTATACACACTACTATAACCAGAGCAGGTATACCCACTACTATAACCACAGCAGGTATACACACTACTATAACCACAGCAGGTATACACACTACTATAACCACAGCAGGTATACACACTACTATAACCACACAGCAGGTATACACACTACTATAACCACAGCATGTATACACACTACTATAACCACAGCAGGTATACACACTACTATAATCACAGCATGTATACACACCACTATAACCACACAGCAGGTATACACACTACTATAACCACAGCATGTATACACACTACTATAACCACAGCAGGTATACACACTACTATAACCACAGCAGCAGGTATACACACTACTATAACCACAGAAGGTATACACACTACTATAACCACAGCAGGTATACACACTAATATAACCACAGCAGGTATACACACTACTATAACCACAGCAGGTATACACACTACTATAACCACAGCAGGTATACACACTACTATAACCACACAGCAGGTATACACACTACTATAACCACACAGCAGGTATACACACTACTATAACCACAGCAGGTATACACACTACTATAACCACAGCAGGTATACACACTACTATAACCACAGCAGGTATACACACTACTATAACCACAGCAGGTATACACACTACTATAACCACAGCAGGTATACACACTACTATAACCACAGCAGGTGTACACACTACTATCACCACAGCAGGTATACACACTACTATAACCACAGCAGTTATACACACTACTATAACACAGCATGTATACACACTACTATAACCACACAGCAGGTATACACACTACTATAACCACACAGCAGGTATACACACTACTATAACCACAGCAGGTATACACACTACTATAACCACAGCAGGTATACACACTACTATAACCACAGCAGGTATACACACTACTATAACCACAGCAGGTATACACACTACTATAACCACAGCAGGTATACACACTACTATAACCACAGCAGGTATACACACTACTATAACCACAGCAGGTATACACACGACTCTAACCACAGCAGGTATACACACTACTATAACCACACAGCAGGTATACACACCACTATAACCACACAGCAGGTATACACACTACTATAACCACCCAGCAGGTATACACACTACTATAACCACACAGCAGGTATACACACCACTATAACCACACAGCAGGTATACACACTACTATAACACAGCAGGTATACACACTACTATAACCACAGCAGGTATACACACTACTATAACCACAGCAGGTATACACACTACGATAACCACACAGCAGGTATACACACTACTATAACCACACAGCAGGTATACACACTACTATAACCACAGCAGGTATACACACTACTATAACCACAGCAGGTATACACACTACTATAACCACAGCAGGTATACACACTACTATAACCACAGCAGGTATACACACTACTATAACCACACAGCAGGTATACACACTACTATAACCACAGCATGTATACACACTACTATAACCACAGCAGGTATACACACTACTATAACCACAGCATGTATACACACCACTATAACCACACAGCAGGTATACACACTACTATAACCACAGCAGGTATACACACTACTATAACCACACAGCAGGTATACACACTACTATAACCACAGCAGGTGTACACACTACTATAACCACACAGCAGGTATACACACCACTATAACCACACAGCAGGTATACACACTACTATAACCACAGCATGTATACACACTACTATAACCACAGCAGGTATACACACTACTATAACCACACAGCATGTATACACACTACTATAACCACAGCAGGTATACACACTACTATAACCACAGCAGGTATACACACTACTATAACCACAGCAGGTATACACACTACTATAACCACAGCAGGTATACACACTACTATAACCACAGCAGGTATACACACTACTATAACCACAGCAGGTATACACACTACTATAACCACAGCAGGTATACACACTACTATAACCACAGCAGGTATACACACTACTATAACACCAGCAGGTATACACACTACTATAACCACACAGCAGGTATACACACTACTATAACCACAGCAGGTATACACACTACTATAACCACAGCAGGTATACACACTACTATAACCACAGCAGGTATACACACTACTATAACCACAGCAGGTATACACACTACTATAACCACACAGCAGGTATACACACTACTATAACCACAGCATGTATACACACTACTATAACCACAGCAGGTATACACACTACTATAATCACAGCATGTATACACACCACTATAACCACACAGCAGGTATACACACTACTATAACCACAGCATGTATACACACTACTATAACCACAGCAGGTATACACACTACTATAACCACACAGCAGGTATACACACTACTATAACCACACAGCAGGTATACACACTACTATAACCACAGCAGGTATACACACTACTATAACCACAGCAGGTATACACACTACTATAACCACAGCAGGTATACACACTACTATAACCACAGCAGGTATACACACTACTATAACCACAGCAGGTATACACACTACTATAACCACAGCAGGTGTACACACTACTATCACCACAGCAGGTATACACACTACTATAACCACAGCAGTTATACACACTACTATAACACAGCATGTATACACACTACTATAACCACACAGCAGGTATACACACTACTATAACCACACAGCAGGTATACACACTACTATAACCACAGCAGGTATACACACTACTATAACCACAGCAGGTATACACACTACTATAACCACAGCAGGTATACACACTACTATAACCACAGCAGGTATACACACTACTATAACCACAGCAGGTATACACACTACTATAACCACAGCAGGTATACACACTACTATAACCACAGCAGGTATACACACGACTCTAACCACAGCAGGTATACACACTACTATAACCACACAGCAGGTATACACACCACTATAACCACACAGCAGGTATACACACTACTATAACCACCCAGCAGGTATACACACTACTATAACCACACAGCAGGTATACACACCACTATAACCACACAGCAGGTATACACACTACTATAACACAGCAGGTATACACACTACTATAACCACAGCAGGTATACACACTACTATAACCACAGCAGGTATACACACTACGATAACCACACAGCAGGTATACACACTACTATAACCACACAGCAGGTATACACACTACTATAACCACAGCAGGTATACACACTACTATAACCACAGCAGGTATACACACTACTATAACCACAGCAGGTATACACACTACTATAACCACAGCAGGTATACACACTACTATAACCACACAGCAGGTATACACACTACTATAACCACAGCATGTATACACACTACTATAACCACAGCAGGTATACACACTACTATAACCACAGCATGTATACACACCACTATAACCACACAGCAGGTATACACACTACTATAACCACAGCAGGTATACACACTACTATAACCACACAGCAGGTATACACACTACTATAACCACAGCAGGTGTACACACTACTATAACCACACAGCAGGTATACACACCACTATAACCACACAGCAGGTATACACACTACTATAACCACAGCATGTATACACACTACTATAACCACAGCAGGTATACACACTACTATAACCACACAGCATGTATACACACTACTATAACCACAGCAGGTATACACACTACTATAACCACAGCAGGTATACACACTACTATAACCACAGCAGGTATACACACTACTATAACCACAGCAGGTATACACACTACTATAACCACAGCAGGTATACACACTACTATAACCACAGCAGGTATACACACTACTATAACCACAGCAGGTATACACACTACTATAACCACAGCAGGTATACACACTACTATAACACCAGCAGGTATACACACTACTATAACCACACAGCAGGTATACACACTACTATAACCACAGCAGGTATACACACTACTATAACCACAGCAGGTATACACACTACTATAACCACAGCAGGTATACACACTACTATAACACAGCAGGTATACACACTACTATAACCACAGCAGGTACACACACTACTATAACACCAGCAGGTATACACACTACTATAACCACACAGCAGGTATACACACTACTATAACCACAGCAGGTATACACACTACTATAACCACAGCAGGTATACACACTACTATAACCACAGCAGGTACACACACTACTATAACCAGAGCAGGTATACACACTACTATAACACAGCAGGTATACACACTACTATAACCAGAGCAGGTACACAAACTACTATAACACCAGCAGGTATACACACTACTATAACCACACAGCAGGTATACACACTACTATAACCACAGCAGGTTTACACACTACTATAACCACAGCCACACAGCAGGTATACACACTACTATAACCACAGCCGGTATACACACTACTATAACCACACAGCAGGTATACACACTACTATAACCACGCAGCAGGTATACACACTACTATAACCACAGCAGGTACACACACTACTATAACCAGAGCAGGTATACACACTACTATAACACAGCAGGTATACACACTACTATAACCACAGCAGGTACACACACTACTATAACACCAGCAGGTATACACACTACTATAACCACACAGCAGGTATACACACTACTATAACCACAGCAGGTATACACACTACTATAACCACAGCAGGTATACACACTACTATAACCACAGCAGGTATACACACTACTATAACTACACAGCAGGTATACACACTACTATAACCACAGCATGTATACACACTACTATAACCACAGCAGGTATACACACTACTATAACCACAGCAGGTATACACACTACTATAACCACACAGCAGGTATACACACTACTATAACCACGCAGCAGGTATACAGACTACTATAACCACAGCAGGTACACACACTACTATAACCAGAGCAGGTATACACACTACTATAACACAGCAGGTATACACACTACTATAACCACAGCAGGTACACACACTACTATAACACCAGCAGGTATACACACTACTATAACCACACAGCAGGTATACACACTACTATAACCACAGCAGGTATACACACTACTATAACCACAGCAGGTATACACACTACTATAACCACAGCAGGTATACACACTACTATAACTACACAGCAGGTATACACACTACTATAACCACAGCATGTATACACACTACTATAACCACAGCAGGTATACACACTACTATAACCACAGCAGGTATACACACTACTATAACCACATCAGGTATACACACTACTATAACCACAGCCGGTATACACACTACTATAGCCACAGCAGGTATACACACTACTATAACCACACAGCAGGTATACACACTACTATAACCACACAGCAGGTATACACACTACTATAACCACAGCAGGTATACACACTACTATAACCACACATCAGGTATACACACTACTATAACCACAGCCGGTATACACACTACTATAACCACAGCAGGTATACACACTACTATAACCACAGCAGGTATGCACACTACTATAACCACAGCAGGTACACACACTACTATAACCAGAGCAGGTATACACACTACTATAACCACACAGCAGGTATGCACACTACTATAACCACACAGCAGGTATACACACTACTATAACCACAGCAGGTATACACACTACTATAACCACAGCAGGTATACACACTACTATAACCACAGCAGGTATACACACTACTATAACCACACAGCAGGTATACACACTACTATAACCACACAGCAGGTATACACACTACTATAACCACAGCAGGTATACACACTACTATAACCACAGCAGTTATATTTCGTATAGCATCGCGTCCCGCTCTGAGCCTTACGAGATACTCTATATCTCCTGTGATACCTAATGTATCTCCCACGAACAAAAAACACATGCACCCCACCTGTATGGGGCCCCGCCCCTTATGGTGGTACCACCCATATAACCATGACTCTGGTCATGAAACACCCTTCCTCTATTTTCGTCCCAGCGTACTGGATGTTTGCACCATACGAGCTAGCGGAATGAAAAGATTAAGGAAGATTAATAATGTTGGAAGCTTACCGGAGGTTGCTGGCCCCTGGCATCTTCGACGCATGTTTTCGGCGACACGACGGGTCTGTGATGTTCCTCGTTTGATGACTGCACATCGAGGTTCAGCTGTACAAGGCTGGCTGTCGGGCCAGCTTGTACTCAGGTAGGCCCTGTGTCTTCAGGCATGGGTATTAGTGTTAGTAATGCTGGTTTGTGTTGTTAACACAACCTTGTTGTGTGTTGGCGCCAGGGGCAAGATGGTTTGGTGAACGTTCTCTGCAGGGAACGGTTTCCAAGCTGTCTTGGGCGTGCTGCTAAAACATCTAAAGCTATGCTAACATGCTATCGCTACTGCCGCATGCTATCACTACTGCTAATTGCTATGCTGTTTTAATGTCTCCGCCGTGAGATGTTGTCACTCTCCCGCCTCTTGCCCGGTTCATCAATGAAGGTCAGTCGGTAGCTGTTGTGGGGTTTTGAGTTCTATTTACCTTTTTCGGGTAAATGGGTTGACAACGGGGTAGGTCGTGGCTAGGTTCTAGCCAGGTATTACCTTGTGTTCCGGCGGGGTTTGTTGAACGGTGTTCCCATCTGGGTTGGCGTCGGGTAGTGGGGCTATGGGTCCAGCCGACATGGTAAACATGTTGCGTGTCTGTGCACAGGCAATTGTTGTCTTGGGTTCCACATTGCCTGGCGTTAGGCTGCAGTAGTGTAAGGGCAGGGCCGCTTGGGAGAAATGTGAGGCCCTGTGCGTTTTTAGACG